>NC_135328.1:90649639-90951256 GCF_023851605.1 Tamandua tetradactyla
TTTCCTTCTTTCTACACTCTTCTCCACACCTCTCTCTTCTGTCTTTTCGTTTCTGACTCTAGTGCTCCCTTTAGTATTTCTTGCAGAGCTGGTCTCTTGGTCACAAATTCTCTCAGTGACTTTTTGTCTATAAATGTTTTAATTTCTCCCTCATTTTTGAAGGACAATTTTGCTGGATATAGAAGTCTTGGTTGGCAGTTTTTCTCTTTTAGTAATTTAAATATATCATCCCACTGTCTTCTAGCTTCCATGGTTTCTGCTGAGAAATCTACACATAGTCTTATTGGATTTCCCTTGTATGTGATGGATTGTTTTTCTCTTGCGGCTTTCAAGATCCTCTCTTTCTCTTTGACCTCTGACATTCTAACTAGTAAGTGTCTTGGAGAACGCCTATTTGGGTCTATTCTTTTTGGGGTGCGCTGCACTTCTTGGATCTGTAATTTTAGGTCTTTCATAAGAGTTGGGTAATTTTCAGTGATAATTTCTTCAATTAGTTTTTCTCCTCCTTTTCCCTTCTCTTCTCCTTCTGGGACACCCACAACACGTATATTTGTGCGCTTCACATTATCATTCGGTTCCCTGATCCCCTGCTCAAATTTTTCCATTCTTTTCCCTATAGTTTCTGTTTCTTTTTGGAATTCAGATGTTCCATCCTCCAGTTCACTAATTCTAGCCTCTGTCTCTTCAAATCTACCACTGTAGGTATCCATTGTTTTTTCCATCTTTTCTACTTTGTCCTTCACTCCCATAAGTTCTGTGATTTGTTTTTTCAGACTTTCTATTTCTTCTTTTTGTTCAGCCCATGTCTTCTTCATGTCCTCCCTCAATTTATTGATTTGGTTTTTGAAGAGGTTTTCCATTTCTGTTCGTATATTCAGAATTAGTTGTCTCAGCTCCTGTATCTCATTTGAACTACTGGTTTGTTCCTTTGACTGAGCCATATCTTCAATTTTCCTGGCGTGATCCGTTATTTTTTGCTGGCGTCTGCGCATTTAATCAGATTTCGCTGGGTGTGGGACCCAGCAGGTTGAAAGATTTTCCTGTGAAATCTCTGGGCTCTGTTTTTCTTATCCTGCCCAGTATGTGGCGCTCGTCTGTCTGCGGGTCCCACCAGTAAAAGATGCTGTGGCTCCTTTAACTTTGGAAGACTCTCACTGTGGGGGTGGGTCGCCAGCCAAAGCGGCTTGGGGGAGTGCCGCCCCAAATCTCCCAGCCAGCCCGGGGATCCGCACATGGTGGGGGGCACCGGCCACCGCGGTTTGGGGGAGTGCCGATCCAAATCTCCCAGCCGGCCCGGGAATTTGCGCGTGGGGGGGGGCGCCGGCCGCCGCGGATTTGGGGAGTGCCGATCCAAATCTCCTAGCCGGCCGGGAAGCCAAGCGTGGGGGGGGGGGGGCGCCAGCCGCCGCGGCTGGAGGGGATCGCCTGTCCAAATCTCCCAGCCGGCCCGGGAATCTGTGCGTGGGGCAGGCGCCGGCCACCGCGGCTTGAGGGGACTGCCTGTCCAGATCTCCCATCCGGTCCGGGAAGGAGGGAGGGAGGGGCTCCGACCGCCAGCTGCCACAGCCTGGGGAAGCGCGCGCCCCTTGGGGATCTCACCACAGCGGATTCTCCCAGCCGGTTTGGCCGTTCCAGAATGGCGTACGCCGTCTTTTTGGTCTCTGTCGTGGCTCCGGGAGCTGTTCTATACCGTTTCTGTTTCTTTAGTAGCTGTTCTGGAGGAGGAACTAAGACCCGCGGCTGGCGCCCCCCCCATGCTTGGCTTCCCGGCCGGCTAGGAGATTTGGATCGGCACTCCCCAAATCCGCGGCGGCCGGCGCCCCGCCCCCCCACGCGCGGATTCCCGGGCCGGCTTGGAGATTTGGATCGGCACTCCCCCAAGCTGCGGTGGCCGGTGCCCCCCACCACGCGCGGATCCCCGGGCTGGCTGGGAGATTTGGAGCGGCACTCCCCCAAGCCGCTTGTTCTGGAGGAGGAACTAAGACTAAGCCGCCATCTTCTCCACGATCATTATCTGTCATGCCAGAGACCTGGGTTTGATTCCTAGTGCCTCCTTCCCTGTAACTAAAACCTCCAAGAAGGAAAGAAGGTAGCTGGTGTCCAAGTTCCTTGAGGAGCGGAAACAGCCATCCCTAACAGGCAGGTGGTGTGGGTGGGCATGGGTTTCAGCCTGGGAGTTGGACTCCTGCTTCCCCCATCGTGCAGGGGCTGACGGCCAGCGGCTGAAAGGCCAGAATGGGTTTTTAATGCTTCTTAGTACTTCATTGACTTGGAAGCCTACAACTTTCAGGCCTCAGCAGAGTCCAGCCTCACTGTGCACTATTCTCTATCTCCAGACACCCCAGGCCCCCCACTACCCCAACAAGGTTCCCTTTGCTTCAAACACTTCAGATACATTTTGCTCTATTCTTCATTAGTTTAACTGAACAAACCCTTGATGTTTCAACATAATTGTCACTTCCTCAGAGAAGCTCCCTAATTTCCCCTAGCCTATTCTCCCTCTCTATCATACCATCCCATTAACATCTTAAATGGATACCCCTTTTAATCAACTCATTATTCCTGTAACTATTTATTGAATTCTTATTCCTGTCCCTACTAAACTCAAGTAAAAAAAAAATACTGTGAAGATCACTTTTACTATTATGATAGCCAATAGAGGGTATACACAACATACATATATTTTTTAAATAAATAAGAAAAAATGGCAAAAGAGGAAAAAGTGGAAATCTTCAAAATTACCGAAGGATTTAAAAAACTGCACCACAAACCATCTGAAGTGTACATTCACTGGCTTAAAGTATATCATAGTTAATGTATACAACCCTGTAATTGATTTTAGAACATTTTCATTACTTCATAAAAGAAATAGTGATACGGTGTATAAATACATCTCTATACAATTACATTTTAAAATGTTGCAAATGCAGAAAATGTTACAGAAATGGAGATGTTCTTAGGAAGGGATGTTGCAGACTTCCATGACTTGATATGGAGTTATTTTTGCTACAATTTACTTCAGAAAGCTTATTTCTTAGAAAAGAACAAAATATTCACTGCAATATATACTCAGATGTTACTTAATGTGATACCATAGTTGCTGTTTGATGCAATCAACTTTAAAAAAAATTATGTAGAGGAAAAAAACCATGTTAAGTCACATCATTTATTAGGCTCACCTGTCCCTCATATGGTGAGGGACATATCAAGTGAGTTGATATGATAGAAGCATAGAGATGTTAACCTATCATTCATTCATTTGTAGTTTCACTAAATGTCTATGTTCAAAGGCCAGTAAAAGGTGCTATCAGGTAATGTTAAATCTTCTCATCTGTGTTTGAACAGTACTATACTTGTCAGAGAACAAAACTGATAACTCTAACAATTGTGACCTATACAGCAGCCAAAGTATTCCTAAGGATTTATAAAATGACAGATATAGATACAGGTGAAACCCCTACTGAACATTCTAATGATCTACTATCAGTCACCTTCAAATTCAGTAAAAGAAATTAAATGGAAAGTAGGAAAATGATAGTAGTTTGTAATTCAGGATTTTAATTCATTAAACCGAATGCCAATAATAATAGTTAAAAGAACAGAAGACCTAGGTTCCATGTACTCTGCCAGAAACTTCATATATTTTCTCTCACTTCCCTAACACAGTCATATTAATTAATATCCCATTCATAGGTGAGGAAACTAAGATTCAGGAGATTAAGTAACTTGCTCAAGATCACCCAATCCAGGGGCCCTCAAACATTTTCCATAAATGGGCAAAAAGGAAATATTAATTTGTATTTTATTACAGCAGTTATAGGTTTACAGAAAAATCATACAGAAAGTACAGAGTTCCCATATATACCACACACACAAAGTTTTCCCTATTATTAACATTTTGAATTAGTGTGGTATCTTTATTACAATGAATGAAACACTATTATTATAACTATACTATTAACTGTAGTCCATAGTTCACGTAAGGATATATTCTTTTGTTGTACAGTTCTACAGTTTGTTTTTATTCTGGTAACATACATCCAACCTAAAATTTCCCATTTTATCCCCATTCAGATATTCAATTCAACATTAATTATATTCACAATGCTGTACCACCATCCACTAACAAAACTTTTCGAAAACTTAAAGAGAAAGTCTACACCAATTAAGCATTAACTCTCCACTCCCCACACCTGACCCCTGGTAAACTATATTCCAATTTCTGACCTCATTAACTTGCATATTCTAATTATTTCATATAAGAAAGATTGCACAATATTTGTCTTTATGTGTTTGGCTTATTTCACTCAACATGATGGTTTTCAAGGTATGGTCATGCAGTAGCATACATTGATACTTCATTCCTTTTTACAGCTGAATAATATTCCATTATATGTAAATACAACATTTTGTTTTTGCATTTCCTAATGGCTAATGATGTAGAATTTTTTCATATACCAATTGACCGTTTCTATATCTTCCTTGGAGAAATGTATATTCAAGTCTTTTGCCTATTGCTTAATGAGTTTTTTTTATTTGCTTGTTGTTCAGTTGTACGATTCTTTATTTATTCTGGATATTAAACCAACAAGTAGATATTTTAAGTGTTAGACAACTAAAGAGTTGTAACCACTCCAAATCTGCCAGTGCAGGGTACCGTGTATGAGTAGAGCTGTATTCTAATAAAATGTTTACAGTGAAAAAAAAGAGGCACTGGCTATATTTTACCTGCAGGCTATAATTTGTCAATCCCTGATTCAAACAGCAAGAGGAGCAACTGGATTCAATCTCAGGTCAGCCTGGCCCAAATGACCATGCTCTTTTACTCTTATCATCCTCTGCCTCTAGGTGTAAGACCTGGCATCACATAGCAGTGTGGAAAGACAGAAGAACAAGGAACAGTAACAACAGTACTCCCACAGCAAAGGAGGGGATAGAGGTGCATGTATTTAATAATACTTTGAATATGATAATGATAATGGAAATATAAAGTACTGATTTAGATAACCAAGAATTCCTTTTTAAAACTGAATTCCCTCAAGAGAATCCATATAATAAAGTATTTTGTTACCAAGTGGGATACATTATGTAAGAACCTGTGTTTCCATTATTTCATCAATCTAGCTAATATAATTTCTCACTTGTATGAGATTCTTACATTAATCCTCAATTTATCCTTCCAATTAATGATAACATTTCAGACAAAAGCAATATTTTCGACAGCCTTTGCAATTTAACCCCAGGTTAAATGAATCATATTTAACAGAGGGGAAGAGCAGTGAAACTAGTCAAGCCACACCACAATGGGTAAGATAGTACAGATGGCTGGGGCTCAATACTGAGCTCTGTGACTTACAAGTGGAACGACCTAGGACAAGTTACTTACCCTCTCTGTGCATCAGATACCATATCTACAAAAGGGAAGAAAACTGTACTTCCCTAAATGATTCAACATATAAAAATCATGCCATAAGCATGCAATAAATCAAAGAATGCTCTAAATATCTGAAATACAACATTGCCAGTGGATCATCTGGTGTAGTTATTTAGAAGGGGACAAAAAAATGTGGATCTGTGATTAGGAGAAAAGATAGAGCAAGAAAATAGTGATATGACCCATAAGTCTAGAAACGATAGCTAAGATCATATGGAAACATAGTTTCCCTGTAACAGCAAAGATCATATCTCAACAATACATTTTCCATTAAACCACATCTCAGTCACGACATCCTCTCCAATAAGCACTTAAAGAAAGATCTGCAAGTTTTAGTCGATATGAAAGGACAAGCAGTAATTACTTTTTTATGTAAAATTTCAAGATATAGAAATTTATTATTCATCAGCTCTGCAGGATAATCAGAAAATTTTTTACCTACTACCTTCATCTTCCTTACAATTTTGACATATTTCTAAACACAAGCACTCTTTTCATTAGAACTAATGGATAGTTCTATAATAAGTATCAGAAAACTTACTACAGATCCTATGGTACCCATTTATTAATTTCTCTGCTTACTCTTATAACCACTGTTTAGTATTTTTTTCCCAATAACACTCAAACTTTCAACACAGTTAAAAGAGATGGACGATGCCAGAGACCTGGGTTCGATTCCCGGCAGCTGTACAGGCCAAAAAAAAAAAAAAAGAGAGAGAGAGAGAGAGAGATGGAAGGCATCCAACTAGGTGAATGAACTATAAGGACAGTATGTTGAATAAAATGTCAGAAACAAAAAGGCAAATATTATCATGCCTTACTCATATAGAGTAACTATAATATACAAACTCAGAGAACTGAAGTCAAGATTACTGGTTATTAGGTTGGGACCTATTGTAAAGATTCCTAGATTTTTAAGATCTTACAGCAGTCACATATATTTAGTAGAAGTAACTGATATTTCTAAATTCTGAGATACTGAGCTATTTGTGTGTAACCTGGTTTTTTCCTAGAACTTCAGGTACCTGAGACACAGTTAGAGCACTGAAGCTATGAAAGTCAGCATTACTCCATTCAGCAACTGTTCAAAAAGCTGAAAAAGTGATCAGACTTCATCTAGAGATATGAATGAAGTTGATCTGGATAGGATTAAGATAAATCAGAATACTGAGTAAAGGATGATATAGCTCATATTTTCAAACTTCAACTTCTGAGCAAGACGAAAGGGAGAGATTTTTATTTGATGCAAAATATGTATTCTGGGTAGCACATTACATAAATTATCTTCTATGATCAGTGTACTTGACCATATAATTATGCAAAATCCTTAATAGGGTAAGAGATTTTATTGGTTTGTACAGGTTAGTGTGATGTCCTGATATATCCCAGAATAATTTGGGGAGAGAATAGGAAGCATTTGCAAAGTTCCCTTGGGGGTCTGGAGAGAAGGGAGGAAATATTCAACTTCCCCATCTGGGGAATTCATGATATTCTCACAAACAGTGGGGACAACCAATCCAATAAAGTTGAGTCTTCAATATTGGGGCTCGCCCCTATAAAACTTATTTCTGCAAAGGAGAGGCTAAGCTTACTGATAATTATGCCTAATAGTCACCCCCAGAGAGTATCTTTTGTTGCCCAGATGTGGCCTCTCTAAGCCAACTTGGCATGTGAATTCACTGACCTCCCCCGCCACACCCCTCTACATAGGATATGACTTCCAGGGGTGTAAATCTCCCTGGGAACAGGGAACCTGACTCCCAGGGATGAATCAGAACCCAGTATCATGGGAACGAGAAAGTCTTCTTGACCAAAAGGGAGAAGAGAGAAATGAGATACAGTCTCAATGGCTGAGAGATTTCAAATCAAGTTGAGAGGCTATCCTGGAGGTTATTCTTACTTCTTATACAGATATCCCTTTTTAGTTTATGGTGTGTTGGAATGGCTAGAGGAAAGTACCTGGAACTGTTGAACTGTGTTCCAATACCCTTGATTCTTGAAGAAGACTGTATAACTATATAGCTTTTATATTGTGATTGTGAAAACCTTGTAGCTGATGCTCCTTTTATCCAGGGTATGGACAGATGAATTAAAAAAAAAACTATTAATAAATAATAGGGGGAGATAAAGGGTAAAAATTAGGTAGATTGAAATACTGTGTGTCAATGAGAGGGAGGGGTAAAAGGTACGAGATGTATGAGCCTTTTTTTTTTTCCTTTTTTATTTCTTTTTCTGGAGTGATGCAAGTGTTGTAAAAATGATCGTGGTGAAGAATACACAACTATGTGATGACACTGTGAGTCAGTGATTATATGATACAGTTGGATTGCATAAGTACGGATATCTCTCAATAAAAACATATTTAAAAAAGAGAGATGGAAATGGGACTACATCCACAGTGTAGACAAATGTGGCTATTATTTATACCTAACACCTCCGAAGAACACTGCTATTATCGAAAAAATTTAAAGCTATTAGTGTGGTTAAATAATTAGTAAATATTATAGGATATATTATTTTTCTTTTACTAAAAATTCATATCTTTCTAAACCAAACAGAATTCCATTTGTAGCAGTATGAATCTATATTTTACATATCATTTCAACCTCCTGATAAAAAAATTAAAACACTTAACACTTTTCTTTTAATTTCAACATTTTAAAAATCAATTCAAATTATTATAGAACATGCAAGAAAGAAAGGAATCCTCAGGGATTCTGGAAGGACCCAGGGTCCAGCCCCCACCCCTTCCTTCATTTTGAGAGCAAGCTACATAGCCTCCTACATGACAAGAACAAACGTTAAAGGTCAATGAATGTAACCCCCTCCCCCCCAAAGGCTAATAACCAGATCTCAGGAGAGTCTACTGAAACGCCGCTGTAATCAAATCTCATGAGACTGCCTTTCCATGGGCATGCCTTTCTCTCTCTCTTTTCTCTCTTGGCTTTAGGCTGAGTGCAGATTTTCATCTCCCAATCAGCGGCCACTGGCACACTGTTCCTCCTGTCCATAAGCCCCTAATTAAACACATGGGTAATCTCCTGTCTAGTGTGTTCTTTGGTCTCAGGGTTGTGTTGGACAGGAACAGAATCATAAACAAAATGGGAGCCCAAACACAAAGAAGATCCAGAACTGCAGTGCTTTCCACATGAAGGCACGTGACATGCAGAGGGAAAAACATTGTAAACAAAGGATTACAGTTACTAGTACAAGTCTAAAAAATGTTCTTCCGCTAATTGTAACAAATGTGCACACTAATGGAAGGGCTAATAATAGAGTATTATATTGGGAACTCTGTATTTCTTGATTATTAAAAAAAAATCTACAACTTCTCTAATAAAAACTTGAAGTCTACTAGTAAAGGTAATCATATGGACAATTATAAATGGCAGTACTATTGTATTTTTTGGGGTATATAACTCCATTTTTTTCCTTCTTCTAGATTCTAAAATGCAAATACATAAAAATTAATGATAAATCTATGGTTTGGAACATACAATGTATAAAGAGATAATCTCTAACCAGTACAACATGTGAGGAAACAGTTACATGAACAATTTGTGGGTTTGCTACTGAAGTTAAGTTCGTAGCAAATTAAACATGACTGTGGAAGATTTAAGGTATTAAATTTAAGCCTCATGGTAACCACAAGGAAAATATATTAAAAAAGAAATTGGAAGGGAGTAAAAATGGTACAAAAAAAATCAACTAAATATAAAAGGAGACATTTACAGAATTGAGGGCAAAAAAAGAGGCATAAAATTTAAGAAGACCAAAAAGCAAAATGGCATAGGAAAATCTTGTATTATCAGTAGTGACTTTAAATGTAAGTGGCTTAAAATCATCAGTGAGTTTAAGTGTAAATGTCTTAAACACTTCAGTTAAAAGGCAGAGATTAGCCCAGAATGGATAAGAAGCATGACCCAATTACAGACTGTATACATGAGACTCACCCTAAGTATGCTGAAAGTGAAAGGATGAAAGAACTATACCATACAAACAGTAACTAAAAGAGAAGTGGGGCAGCTGTACTATATTAGGTAAAATAGACTTTAAATAAAAAAGAGTCACGAGGGACAAAGTAGATCACCATATACTGATATTGGGATCAGTTAAAAAAGAAGACAGATCAAATATAAATATGTATGCACTTAACAGTAGAAATCCAAAATGTATGAAGCAAATATTGATAGACAGGAAGGAAGAAATAGATGGATCTATATTAACAGTAGGAGACATCAACACACCACTTCCAGAAATGGAAACAACATCTAAACAGAAGATCAATAAGGAAATAAAATACTTAAATGATACTATAAACCCAACAGACCTAACAGACATATACAGAACATCTCACCCAACAACAGCTGAATGCACATTCTTTTCAAGTGCACATGGGTACTGTACACTGTCCTACACAGATCATATATTAGGCCACACAAAACAAGTCACAAAAATTCAAAGATACTGAAATTATGCAATGTACCATCTCTGACTACAATGGAATAAAATTATAAATCAATAAGTAAAGAAAAGTTTTTTGAAAATTTGCAAAAATGTGGAAATTAAACATAGCATTCATAAACAACCAGTGGGTCAAAGAAAAAATCACAAGGGAAATTAGGAAATATCCTATGAAAAATGAAACAAAAATATAACATACTAAAGTTTATGTGATGCAGCAAAGGTAAACGCTGAGAGGGAAATTAGTAATACATCAAAAACAGGAAGATCTCAAATCAGAGACCAAATCTTACAGTTGGAGGATCTAAAAAAAGAAGAGCACACCAAACCGAAAGTGAACAGAAGAAAGGAAATTAACAAATACAGAAGAAAGGCAAGTGCACAGGAGAATTAAAAAAAAATAGAAACAGTAAAATCAAAAGCTGGTTTGCTGAAAAGATCAATAAAATAACAAACATTTAGCTACACTGACAAAAAAGAGAACACAAAAAACTAAAATCAGAAATGAAGAAATTAAAAGGGTTATAATAGGAGACTATGAACAACTGCATGCAAACAAATCAGACAACCTAGATGAAATGGAGAAATTCCAAGGAACACATAAACTACTATACAGATTCACAAGAATTAGAAGATCTCAACAGACCAATAACAAGTAAAGATATTCGATCAGTAATAAAAAACCTCCCAACAAAGAAAAACATAGATCAGATGACTTCTCTATAGTGAATTCTACCAAACATTCCAAGAAGAATTTACACCAATACTTCTCAAACTCTTCCAAAAACTTAAAGGGGGAGAAACACTTAAATAATTCTATGAGGTCAAATCAATGTAAAACCAAAGCCAGATAGAGATATCACAAGATCAGAAAATTACAGACCAATACCCCTCATGAATATGGATACAAAAATCCTCAACAAAGTACTAGCAACCCAAATGCAACAGTATATTAAAAGAATTATACATCATGATCAAGTGGAATTTATACAAGAAAATTAATTAATGTAATATATTACATTAATATAATGAAGGAAAAAGAAATACATGATTATTTCAATTGAAACAGAAAAGGCATATAACAAAATCTAATACTCAACTTGATAAAACTACTTGAAAATTAGAAATAGAAGGAAACTTCCTCAACATGGTAAAAAGCTATATGAAAAACCCCACAGTTATTATCCTTAATAGTGAAAGACTGAACGCTTTCCCTCTAATATCAGGATAAACACAAAGATGCCCACTGCCACTGCCACTGCTGTTACTCAACACTGTTCTGGAAGTGCTAGCCAGAGTAATTAAGCAAGAAAGAAAAATAAATAAAAGCCATCTAAATTGGAAAGGAAGAAGTACAATTTCCCCTATTTTAAGAAAATCCTGGAAAAAAAACACAATGAAACTACTACAGGTAAAAAACAAATTCATCAAAGTGGCAAGGTGTAAGATCAACATCTAAAAAATCAGTGGTGTTTTTATGTACTACTCATGAACAATCTGAAGAAATCAACAAATGCATTCCATTTAAAATTGCAAGAATAATAATCAAATATCTAGAAATAAATTGAACCAAAGATATAAAGGATTTCGTATGTGGAAAACTGTAAAACATGGCTAAAAGAAATCAAAGAAGAGCTTATAAAAGGAAAGACATTCTAGGTTCATGAACTGGAAGACTAAATATTGTTAAGCTGGCAAGCCCACAGAGCAAGAGGCTCAGAAAACCCCAAACAGATAAATATAACAAAAACATATTCAGCCACATAACATTCAAACTGCTAAAAATAAAAGATAAAAAATATAACTTAAAAGCAGTCAAAGAAAAGAGAAACATTCAGGAAAATGACAGCTGGGAAATGGCACTTACCTAGAAACAATGGAAGTCAATGAATAATGAAACGCTATCTATAAAAAGTTGTTAACCTAAAATTCTATTTACAAGGAAAACATCCTTTGAAATTGAAGACAAAATAAAAACATTCTCAGAGATACAATAATCTAACAGAATTTATCTCCAGGAGATACACACTATAAAAAACGCTAAAAAAAACTTCTTCAAAATGAAAGAAAATGACACTAAACTGTACCAGGGATCCATTTGAAGGAATGAATACTGAAATGAATAAATATCTCAGTAAATATAAAATAAATATTTAAAAAAATATTTAAAATGTACACACATGCAAAATATTATTATAAATTTCTTAAAAAGATTAACTGTTTACAATAAAAATGTAAGGTAAAACCACAAAGGGAAGGGACATTGATGAAATTTTGCTGTTTTATACTGTTATAAGGTACTTACATTATTCATTAAATATGATATATTACTGGAAGGTGGACTGTGATAATATTAAAATGAAAATTGTAATTTCAAATAACCACCTACAGCAAAGACCTCAAAAACTTCCCAAAGAGTAAGTTCTAAGGATTGTAATCTCACCACCAAAATTCACAAAACATACAAGAAAAAGGTACTATAAATAGGTGCACAATGACCTCAGACACAAAATGTAAAATGAAAGTTTATTTACAAAAATAAATGAGGGTATTAAGATGTAAGAAGCAAAAGACTATGAAGAAAAGATCAACCAGATTTTAAAAAAATAGAAATTCTAGAGTTAAAAAATGTATAATTGAAAAGAAAAACTTAAATTTATGTTAAACATTATGTTAGACACATTTGAGAAGAGAATTAGAAAGAAAAAGGGAAATCTGAATAAATAATGAAAAATTAACATAACAACTATTCAAAATATGGTGTATGGAAAAGTGATACCCAGCTAGATGAAAAAATTTAAGTGCATCTACAGATATGTATGTGTGTGTGTGTATGCATACATATATATATATATATATTTTTTTATGTAGGTACTCCAGACTCCTAAAAAAAAAATTCTATTTGAATCACAGATCAAAATATAAAAATAAAACAGAACTATGAATGCATTAGAAGAAAATATAGGAAAACATGTCCATGAATTTAGAATAAACATGACTGTAGTAAGAGGTAAAAAGCAAAAAGCATATTAAAAATATTAACAAATTGTGCCCATATAAAATTTAAAAATTCAAAGCAATAAAGTATAACAAAATAAATTAAAATCATAGATAAGAAAATATGTCCAATGTATATAACAAAGATTGTTATCCCCTTCAAAATTCTCTTTAACTTGTACAATAAAAAAATTACTGCACTTTTAAAAATTAGGAAAAGCAATCAAGGAATTCCCATTGCCAATAAATCCATGAAAGGCTGCTGAACTTGAGCTATAAAGGAAATAAAAAGTAAAACAATGAGATAACTTTAAAATTTTAAATCAGAAAATATCAAGTGTTGGGTGTGGAAATTGATACGGTGGCTCTGGAAAGAAATTTGGTATTATCAATCAAACTTTAAAATGCACATAACTTATGACTCAGTAATTCCACATATTGCAATCCACCTTCCAGAAACACACCTACAGAGGAGGACTGTACAAGGTCAATAGTTGCATCTATTTATAATGGAGAATGCAGCTACCTCTATGATAAATAGTGATTATACTATAAATGTGAATATTTGAATTGTCTGAATTTATATAAAATAATAGTGCCGAGTTTGAAATGTAAAACAGCAATGAAAAAGACATGGTAAACCATAAATCCTGACTTAATAAGACCTGTACGATGTTATTATTAGATAAAAAACACTAAATCATGTTAATGAATTGTGTTAAAATTTGCACAACCCCTCCCTCCACAGTAGTAAGACAGTAGATCATACTCTGAATATTGTATCTTTCCTGCTTGGAACCCTTTTCTCTCACCTAACATCATTGATAAAATTCCCTTTTAAAAGACTAAGTATTTGGATGGGCCATGGTGGTTCAGCAGGCAGAATGAGATCTCACCTGACATGCTGGAGACCCAGGTGCCTGTCCATGCAAAAATAAATAAATAAACAAATAAATGAAAATTAAAAAAACTAAGTATTTTTAAAATTTGATTTCATAGGAAAAGAAATTAACCAGTGAGATGAGCAGTTAGTATACTAATTTACAGCATGGAATGATTTTTTTATAACCCAGTTATTAAACCATGAAAAAGAGTGTTTATAATCAAAGTGCTGACACAACATTAACAATAATAGTGAGAAGGGCATTGTTATGATACAGCTATGCCAGTTGTTCATTACTTGTAGTAGAGGAAATCATGTTATATAACACATTAGTTAAAGAAATGCCAATACCAACATTCTCAAGCTGCCTCAGAAGAAGCTCTCTTTTTAGCTGACCTAACCATAAGTGCTACTAAAACCAATTTTCAGTGTCCTAGAAAAATTATGAGATTGAAGTACCAGCAGCACCAACCCCTGCAACCCTTATTTATCTGACACGTTCATAACAGAAATGCAAAACCGTAAAATAGGGCTGTCTGAGCTAGGAAAACAAAGAGTAATTAATCACATTAACGGAAAACTAGCTTACAAAGTGCTGATCTACAAAACATAGAAGAATCATTTCTGAAGATGTGGCTCATTTATCAGGGTTACAACAGGGACAGGATATCATTTAAGGACAGGGCTGGTATGAATTCTGAGTGGATAGAGAATTGAATGACAGGTTCCCTGCATTACTTTTAAAAAGGTATTTCCACCATTTCCAACAAATTTTATCCTGTACTTTAGATACTCAAAATGTTTGTATTATAAAATATTAATTCCACAAATATTGACTAAGCACCATTATGTTCTAGACATTGAGCAAAAAGATGCTGCTTTCAATGACCTCATATTCTAGTTGGCGTGCAGAATAAATTTAGATGTTGAAGATGTTATGTGAGTGGGCAGGTATATCCCAATTTTTTCTAAAAGGAAACATGGTCACGGAGTAAAAAGGGCTTACAGACCATGGTAAAAGGCATCCATGACTAAGATGGGAAGCCAATGGAAGGTTTGGGCAGGTCAATAGCATAAATCTAACTTACATTTCAATAGATCACATCAGTAACTGGCTTAAGAAGCAACTATAGGGGAAATGAGAAGCTGACAGGTTATTGGCAAAATCCAGGAAAAAGGTAATGAGTGGATTAAACATGGGTAATATTAGAGAAGGTGATGAGAAAGGGCCAGGGTTCTAGACTAATTCTGAAAGTAGCAAAGATGGGGTTTATTGAAAAGCATAAAGGATGACTCCAATGTTTTTGGCCTCAGCAGTTGGAAAGACTGAGTACCCATTTACTGGAAATAAGGAAGTCAGAAGAAGATGATCTAGAGTTCAGTTATGGACAGGTAAGTGTAATATTTCCACTGAAATTGAAAGTGGGAAGTTGGATATATAAGACTGAATTGCACCTTTCAATATACAAGCCATCAATGCACAGATATTATAAACAACCCTTAAAGCCCATGAAACTGGATAAGATAATCCAAGTGTAGAGAAGCGTCTCAATTTTTGAAATTGAGAACTCAACTTCAACAAGTTGGGGAAACAGATGCCATCAGGGAAGAGGAAGCCATCTGTAAAGTAGGAGAGTAGGCGCAAGAAAGTGTGGGTTCCTGGAGGCAGGTGAAGACAGTGTTCCAAACAGGAAGCAATGATCAACTGTATCAGTGCTGGTGAAATAGAAGGGTTGAAGGAAATATGGGGGAAAGCCTGTGACTAGAATAGGGAGAGGAATAGGAGAGAGTGAGTACTAACAAGGCTTTCAAGATGTTTTACTACATACGAGTGCAGAGTAATATGATGGTAGCTGATGGGAAAGAAAGGTGGATAGGATTTTGGGTTTGTTTGAAGAGGGCAGAAATAACAGCATGTGTGCATGTCAATGAGAATCATCTAGAAAGAGAAAATCTGGTGATGAGGGAAACAGAAGGATGAAATCCCAGAACTGTGATTCTGTATGTGAAAGGGGACAGCTTTATAGAGGAACTCAGAAAGATGACAGATATGACGTTAAGGGGCAGCTTACAGAAGATCCTCTTCGAAGGACTTCCCTTTTCTCAGTAAAACAAGGAGTGAGCTTATCAAGTGAAAGTGAGGAAAGAGGAGAGGTATAGGTATCAGAAGAAAGAAGGTGAGAATCAGTCATCCAAGAGTGGTAGAGTGCATGAATGATGGCAATGCAATATGGGTTACCAGGTAGCGTTGAGGACCCAATGACAGGTACAAATTTCAAGCAAAAGCAGGTTATACACTGTGTATTCATCTCCAGCCATGTATAGCTACAGGGGTCCAGATGCAGAGTAGATAGATGGTTGGAATTATCAGGGCTGAATTATGCTAAAAGAGAATAACAAAGTAAGAAAGTGATAAGGGAGCAGAGAGTACATGCAAGGAAATTTATTGAGCACCTAAGGAAGGAAGGAAGGCCATAGAAGGAACAGAGACTAAAAAGTTGGGAGGATTACTGACTCATATGTCAAAGTGAAACTAAAGAATTAATGGAGCCCAGAACTAGAGGGTAACTACTGAAGAGGATAGTCAGAGAGATGCCCAAAATTGAAAGAAAATACTGAAAGAAAATACTGAAAAGACAACATACCTAGTGGAATGCCCAATGTTTAAGAGTGAAAACAATAACCCTTATAAAAGGCTTTCAGTTGCAAACTGTTAGTTTTCAATTGCTACAATAACAAATTACCTCAAATTCAGTAGCTTAAGACAACTCAAATTTATAGAATTCTGTTAGTGAGAAGCCCAAAGAGGGTCTCACTAGGGTTAAGATCAAGGTGACAGCAAGACTCGTTTCTTCTGGAGGCTTTAGTGCAGAATCAATTTCCTTGCTCTTTCCAACTTCTAGAGGCCACCTTAATTCCCTGACTCTTGGCCTTCATCTTTTGTTTTCAAAGCCAGCAATAGTGAGTCAAGTTTTTCTCTTACCTCATACTTCTGACCGCCTATTCTCAAGTCCGTCTCCCATATTTAAGGACCCTTGTGATCACACTAGACCACCTCATATATTATAGAATAATTAAAAAATTATTACAACCTAATTCCTATTGCTACCTTAATTCCTCATTGCCATGTAGCACAACATATGCACAGGTATTGGGATTAGAATATGGACGTTGAGGGTAATGATTCTGCCTACTAAAAATATCATTGCCCTGAAACAAAGCACATATATATCTGGGATTGGCCGAGTTGTAACCATGAGCTGAGGGTAACCTCAGCTCATGGGTATCCCAAGTTAAGTGTTTGGAACAGTATTAACACATGCTAAGGTAACTATACAGGGCATAGTTAAAAAGAAATGAGAAAGGGTCTTACAGGAGGCACATTCTTTGGATGCCTAGATTTTTACCTTAACTCTTTAAATAAATGAATTATAGTGTACATAAACAAGGACAAGTGTTTGAGGAAGTTATTTCAATTTTTATCATTTTATTTAACAGCTTATTACAAATTAAATAAAATACATGAATGAATCTCATTTTCTAGGTCATACAGTTGAGCTAAAACATTAAGTTCTTTTGAAAATCTTTGAATATTTGTATTAAAAAAAATCAGCAGTGGCCTATTTAAACTCTAACAGTCTCTAACAATTTTCAGAAAGAAAATATTTAGCCTTCTATTCCAGCATATCAAAAATATCGGGAATGTGATATCATGTATTTTCATTCTTATCTTCTGAACAATGAAACTAGTTTCTCTTCATTTAATTTACAGCACTAATTAAATAAACTTGCTACTTTTTAAATTAGAGGCATTGTGGTTTACAGAACAATGATACATAAGAAATTAGCTACATTTTAACTATTTAAAAAACCTTCAGGGGTGCAAGTGTAATTCAGTGGCAGAATTTTTCACTTGCCAGTGGGAGACCCAGATTCAATTCTGAGACCATGCAATTGCAAAAAAAAAAAAAAAAGGAAAAAGAATGGACCCCACCATACCAAAAAAAGATTTTTTTCCACAAAACTACTGGAGTGAAAAGAAGAAAACAGAAATAATCACTTTGTATTTGTTTCAAAATGCTTTTTCTCCCCATATTTATCTTACTTAACTTACATATATCATACTTTGTTAAAATTGTACATTCAGCTTCCAAATAAAAACTCAGCTGGTTTATTCTTTCTTCCTGGTACGACCTATGGTAGCCAAAAGCGAAGTAATGATTTCCTTCTCTTACAACTGGCTTAATCTTTGCAACTCTTGAAAAATGCCTTCACTAAGGGGAGGGGGTGTTTATTGAGCAAAAGGAACGAACAGAGAAAAATGGTTTGTGACTTTTTTACCCTGTGAGCAGTTGCTTAACAGAAAGGCCTCCACATCAGAGCTATGCTGTCAGGATAATCGATATCCTCAAATGTGCTGTCCTGTTTGGTTAAAGTATAATAATTATTGCTACCTTGGCCTTTAAAAGCCTAAGCCGAAGTTTAAGTCTACAGCTGTTCTTAATGATTTGCCTCCTCAAGAGACAAGAGTTAATTTTGAGCCCAAATATATTACTTCAAATGGGAGACTGTGATCCTGGTTAGCCATCTACATCTTGATGGAGAAGAGTAAGATGGCATAAGCAACCACTTGGCTTGAGTGGCAACCTCCCATTGGTGAAAGCTCTGCCTTTGAAAAGAACAGGACCTTTCTTTTTCCACTAGTTTTACTTTGAAAAGGATCAAAGTCGGACTTGCAGGCTGACAGCTTCTCATCACCTGAACTTAACAGTATTATATGGAAAAAATATATGCACAGAATCAAACAGATCAAAAGAACAGCAATGTCGCCATGACCTCTTGAGGCCATAAGCCAATCTGATCTAAAAATCAATCATTCTGATCTACAAAGTTACTTCAGAGTTCTTCACAAAAGAAAAATGTCAATGCTGTTGTCAGTTAGGAAACTGAATTCAGGAGATTATCTAATTCAGGGAAAAGTCCACTGGACAAAAACTAGAATAAATACCAAAGAGAAAAGAAAACGCTGTCCTAATTACTCAATAATGCTGATAATTCTCAATTAAGTAGACAAACGCAATATAAGTTAGATCTGGCTTTATTGTCAATGTAAACAAACAAAAAAAAACACATTAATCAATATTAGGATAGTTGTTCAGCTTTCTTCTCACTCTAAAAAGAAATGCCTAAGAAAGAAGAAAGAGCCCAGGCCTGCAAGTCCAGAGACTGGATTGTCGCCATGAATCCTGGACCACCCACCAAGGTGTTAGGCAACCCTGAGCAAAGGACTCTTTCAAACACTCTGGCACATTATCTTCAAAACAAAAGATTTCTTGGCTAGATTTAAATTTCTTTTGTCCTTGACAGTATTAATTTCTGTGGAAACTAAGTAAATTCATCCTTACTATTTATTAGCTTATATCTAAATCAATAGTTATCCTGACTCTGTAGGACAAAAGTTGAACTTACACTTTTCTTAAAACAGAGGGCTTTAAAGAGCCAAGGTATCAGTAATTTCTTAATATCCATTATCAGCACCACTGTTTTTATCTGGGGGAGAAGAGTGGTAATAAAGGTTGTGTTACAGAATAATGGTGACAAAATCCACAACAAACAAGGTTATCTTTAATGAAAATAATCTCCGCCCAAAAAGAACCCCTACTTTACATGCACAGGAGAGAAAGTACCATCTTCAGAGTCAACACAGTGGAGACAAGGCTACCGTTTCTTAGATTGTGCCTCCAGCTATAGGACCTAACCTCAATACAATGGTAGAAGTTAACCTTCCTCCACTCACTTATTACTGTGCAGAAGTAAATGTAGAATTACAAGGGTCAGGTTCCATAGCACTCAAAGAAGTCAAGAGAAACCAGCTTTACAAGAGACAGATAATTTTTAACTTAATGAGACTTATGAGTTGGGAGTTAGATTAAGGTACATGCCAAAGATCAGGAGTTTTAAAGAATATGTTTCAAGAGAGAACTTAGATGTTTAAATCTACAAGCCTCATCAATATGATAGGGACAGGTTTTGTAAGATCCCTACCTCAAGTAGTGTTAGAATTTAATTAAGTAAATGCAATTTTTTTGCATAGGAAAGACTCCACCCTTTGCTTATGAAGCCAAATAAAATAGTCCTCTGCAGCAAGGAAGGTATGAATAGCCACTATTATCCCAAACAAGCAATATATAAATGAATCAACATTCAATAAAATCTTTGGTATATTTAATCAATGGAACTGCACCTACTGCTCTTTATAAAAAGGAAAAGTTTGAAGCAAATATTTATCAAGGTACAGTTTGCTTGTATCTAAATGCCATCCATTTTAAAAAGAAACAAATATGCAAAATAAAGAACACAGAGTCAAACTGTATAGCCAAGATGAAAACCAATTTCATGTTTGGACTGTGATACCTGAAAACCATTTTGGGGAAAAAAAAAAAAGAGAGAACATTATGCTTGTTATATGTATACAATACAACTTTCTTTATTATTCTGCAGAGAATAACAAACGCTTTTCAGTAGATAATGTGTATAATTACCTAATTTATGCATTTCATTATACACAATGAGAAGGCTAATCTATAAAGTGTTTTTTAGTTTTTTTTTTAATATGCTGTATGGCAGGGTCACATTTCATGTTTTTTCCAGGTGAGTATCCCCTTTTTCCAGCACCATTTATGTTTTTGTTTGGTTTTTTGTTTGTTTGTTTTTGGGAAGTACACGGGCTGGGAATCAAGTCCAGGACTCCCATATAGAAGGCGGGAATTCTGCAACTGAACTACCCTTGCACCTCCTATAAACAGTTTTTTTTAATTTTCATTACAGAATTTAGTTTTTCATAGAATGGCAATATTCATCCAACATTACAGCACATAGCTGCATTTTATACAATATTTTATAAATGAAAACATTCTAATAAATTCTCCTGGATGAAATATATAAGGATATACTGAAATAAATAGGAAGTTAGAGAACAATGCCTATTGTCATGCATTCCTGAATGGCAGAGTTATACTAAGGCCTTGAAACAACTTTTTAAAAGCCAGTGAAAAGAAAGGGTGCTCAGGTGGTTCAGTGGTAGAATGCTCACCTTCCATATGGGAGACTCTGGTTTGATTCCCAGAGTCAGCACAAGCCAAAAATACAAAGAGAAAAAAAAAAACTTCCATTATGGGCAGTGCAACAGTGGCTCAACGGCAGAATTCTCATTTGCCATGCCGGAAACCCGGGTTCGATTCCCAGAGCCTGTCCACACCAAAAAAAATTATTTTAAATCTGTGAAAATTTCCTATCACACATACAAACTGTTCTAAGTCAGCCACTAATTACCAGTGAACTTGCTCTTCCCAAACTTTTCTTTTACTGATCATCTCTGACTAGGTTAGGAAATACATAAACAAATTTAGTTCTCATGAAAGTCTCTAATCCTTAAGTAAATCTAATTAATTTAAAATGGAAATACAAATTAAAAGAGAATCAAGACGGGCGGGCCACGGTGGCTCAGTGGCAAGAACACTTGCCTGCCATGCCAGAGGACCCAGGTTCGATTCCTGGTGCCTGCCCACGTAAAAAAAAAAAAAAGAGAATCAAGAGATTTTAAGGTCAGAAGGACCTTAACCCAACCTAATTACACTGCTTTTTTTTCTTAAATTGATAAATCTTCCTTTAATTTAGATGTTGTTTAGATCACAAGCATGTGAGCTACTACATCTAAGCTACTGTCACCTTAAAATTATTTAACTTAACAAAAAAGCTCCTTGTAAAATACAGCACAAATAATATGACATTTGGAAATGTTCACATTGACAATAAAAATCAACCGCAGAATTAAGAATTACTGATTGTACATGTAGATTGGAATGATTTCCAATTGTTTTGTTAATTCTTTTTTTAATTAATAATAAAAAAATGGACAAAAAAAATAAAAAATAAAAAATAAAAAAAAAAAATAAACCGTAGAGGTTTAATGCTGACAAGAAAAGAAGACTTGCAATTCAGGATTAACCAAAGTTATAAATTTGAGCATGTTAGGACTTTCCACAATGTTAAGTTACCAACCTCCATCCACTTTTTACTTCCATTTATGGCACTTTAACACACTCTCCACCCCTTAAAAGGATCTGAACAGACATTCAAATTTCATGAAGAAAAACAACTGCCAAAGAACTACATTATCCTTCAATTAAAAAAAAACAAAAAAAAAAAAACAGGGACCCATATCAAATTCCTCTTTAACCACGTTAAAAAAAATATGGTATAAAGAGTGTTGAAGTAGGGGGTACTTAGGGAAAACTGCTATTGCAGGCTATGAGCTATGTTCAAAAGGAAAACATCAGCACAACTGCAGCAACAACAGAGGTAAATAATGGTGTGAGAGACAAGAGTTAAGAGGAGGTTTGGATTTCCTATTTTGTGAGGGTGTGTTCATTGGTTTTCTGTCTCTTGGGAACAATGAAATTATCTAAAATTAAGAATGTTGATGGACTGTGGACTTTGGGCCCTCTACATGATACCCGATGAATACAGGTGGCTGAAGGATGCACTGATGAAGCAGCTGATTGGCGAACAATGGTGTATACTTATGAACGAAGGTTGTGCTGCTACAAAAAGGAACAATGTAATTAGACATGCAAGGATGGGAATGAACATGTGGGACATTTAGTGAGACAAAATAAGCCAGAAACAACAACAACAACAAAAAACAATGGTATGGTCACCTTTAGAAAATGTTTGAAAGAAAATAGGGGCCAAGACAGTAAGCTTTTAGAGCAGACAAATTAAGTCCAGAGTGGTGGTTATTATTTCTAGATTTTGAGAGGCTGTTTTATATATATAACCTGATATTTAGAGATAAGAATGAAGCTGAACAGGTTGGGGTTAAAGTAATTCAGAACATAGGGGAAAGGAAGATAGTGTCTATATTTTAGAACCACACATAATCTTGAGATCAATGGAAGAAAGGTTTATTTGATCTGGAACTGAAATTTTCTGTAGTGCATAATCTAATTCAATTTATCTGTATAGCTCATTTGAACAACTGAAACACAAGGAGGCCAGAATAAGAAAGAAGCTCTTTAATCCTGTACAGATTATTGTAATGCCTGGATACTTACTAGAGTACATTAAGCAGATAATAAAAAAATTTTGGCAAAGTTCCCTGAGGGAGGGGAGAAAAAAATATGGAACTATTAAACCTTACCATCGAGGAATCCCCTGATACTGTGTCAAGCTTTAGGGATACCCAAATCAATAGGCCATGCCCTCGATCATGAGGCTTACTCTAATGAAGCTTACGTAGGTAGCAG
Organism: Tamandua tetradactyla; assembly: GCF_023851605.1. Lineage (NCBI taxonomy): Eukaryota > Metazoa > Chordata > Mammalia > Pilosa > Myrmecophagidae > Tamandua > Tamandua tetradactyla. The sequence continues at coordinate 90,672,726 of NC_135328.1, forward strand.
AGAAGCTTAGATTACCTATAGGCATGCCAAAGAGTTACTTCTGGATGACCTCTGTTGTTGTTCAGATGTGGCCTCAGTCTCTCTAAGCCCAACTCTGCAAATGAAATCATTGCCCTCCCTCCTATATGGGACATGACACCCAGGGGTGAAAGTCTCCCTGGCAACATGGAAGATGACTTCCAAAGAGGAATCCAGACCTAGCACTGTGGGATCAACTATTACATCCTGACCAAAAAGGGGGAAAAGAAGTGTAACTAAGAAAGTATTAGTAGCAGAGAGAGTTCAAATAGAGTTGAGAGGCTACTCTGGAGGTTGCTCTTACGCAAGCTTCACTTAGACCTTGCTACCTATCATAACCTGCCAAACCCCAGCCAGGACCATTCCAGCCAATCCTAAGGACCACCTAGGGCAAGTTATAAGAATCCACAAGGGTTCCATGCACCAGAGTAACTTGCGAGAAACCTACAATGTCCACATGGATCCCTGGTCGAGATAAGTCCCGAAACCTAGCCCAGCCTCTCCAGAACATCAGAAAGTTCTATTTCCCTACCCCATATTAGCGACAGACTCTTCCAATACAAAAAATTTAGAACTGTCATAGCCCAAACAACCCCAAAGAGAGGTATGGAAAGATCAAAGGTGACGGTGGAATTATACATAGAAGATAGGACTTAACAAATGAATATGAATGCTGAATCATTAAATTGGTATCTCTTTTAGTCTCCAGTATATTAGAGTAGCTAGAAGTAAAAACCTAAAATTGTGAAATTGTAATCCATGTCAAAGTCTGAATATGTTCTACAATTAATTGTGGTGCTGTGCTTTGAAATTCTCAGCTTTTTTGTATATATGCTATTGTTCACAAAAAAAAAGAATTGTGATGATAAAACAGTATTTAAGCCCTCTAGCCTCCTACATTCTGGAGCAGCTAGAAAGAAAACTATGAGAGGATCGTATGGTAGCCCATGACAAACACTGGGATCTGTCCTGTAACCACTCATTGAAGAGTGGTTTGAAAACTACTGCTTTTTTATTTCTTTGCTTTGTATATATGTTATACGATACAATAAAAAGTGATGCAAATGTTCTTAAAATATATACATGGTAAAAAGGCTAATGGATAAAGTTTGCTGACAAGCAAAGTTTAATAGAGCAAGAATTTTAGATAAATTTAATTCTGAAAAAACCTGTAAATAACAAAACAAACCAACGAAATTGTTCTCCACATATCTGCTTATATTTACTTACTCATTAAAATTCTAGATTTATGACTTTTCAGATGATCACATAAAAATCCTCCTGTTATTTATTAACATACTACCTCTAAATATCCATAGGATATTAAGAATTTGGATTAATAGTTTTTATAATAAAAGTGTGTATTGGGAGGAGGGGCCAAGAAGGTGGCTTAGTAATGTGCGCGTTTTAGCTCGTCCTCCAGAACAACTACTAAATAACCAGAAACAGTACAGAACAGCTCCTGGAGCCACGATAGTTACCAGACACACAGCGTACCCCAGTCTGGACCAGCTGGACTGGCTGCGAGTCTCTGAAACAGTGAGTTCCCCAAGCCGCGGTGGCCGGCGCCTGGAGCCCCTCCCCCACAGGCAGCTTCCCAGAGGGAAAGGAAAGAGTCTCTAACAGTAGCAGGGAATGAGTCCAACCAAACACCAATTATGGCATTAATAAACAAATTCTGACTACTAAAAATAGGCCCCCAGCTCAGGTGGAACTGGTCAAGGTGGAGGTCGCCTATTGGGCTAACCGAAAAAGAGGAAGGGGACGAAACAGAGGATTTTGTGGCTGTTTCTATGGAGGCTTGGCTGCCTCTGGATTCAGCAGCGGAATTACATAGGCTGCAACTGCCCCAGGCATACGCAGAAACAGGTTGCTTTCAGGGCTATCTCCCACGGGTGTCTTCCCCAGGGGAGGGGTGAAATGCAACTCAAGTGGAATCCCTCTCTCAAGGAACTCAGATCCCAGGGCTTGGCAATTTGAAGCCATAAAAGCCAGCTTACAACCTTTCCTGTCTCCACCATGCCCCCAGCAGGGAGAGCCTTCCCAAGTTAAAGGAGCCACAACATCTTTTGCTGGTGGGACCCACAGACAGAAAAGTGCCACATACTGGGCAGGATAAGAAAAACAGAGTCCAGAGACTTAACAGGAAAAGTCTTTCAACCTGCTGGGTCTCACCCTCAGGGAAAACTGACACAGGTGACTCCTTCCCCCGGAAAGGAGGCCAGATTAGTCTGGGAAAACCCGGCTGGAATCTGTAATACCTATGTAGACCCTCCTAACGGTGGGAAGGGAAAAGGCACCTTACAAGCAGGACAAGAAACAAGAAAACAAGAACTGAAAAATTACCCTCTGTTAAACAAAACTTAAGCTACAGGCCTAGTAAAAGCTCAACTGAAGGTCAAAATACAGATCGACAACACACTCATCTAGCAAGAAAACCCTAGGTAAGATAAGTGAAAGCAATCTCCAGAATAAACTAATTAAGGTAATTAAATGTCCAGACGCCAGCAAAAAATAACAAATCACACCAGGAAAATTGAAGATATGGCCCAGTCAAAGAAACAAACCAAAAGTTCAAATGAGATACAGGACCTGAAACAACTAATTCTGGATATATTAACAGAAATGGAAAACCTCATCAAAAACAAAATCAATGAATTGAGGGAGGACATGAAGAAGGCACGGAATGAACAAAAAGAAGAAATGGAAAGTCTGAAAAAACATATGACAGAACTTATCGGAATGAAAGATACAGTAGAAGAGATGAAAAAAATAATGGAAACCTACAATGGTAGATTTCAAGAGACAGAGGTTAGAATTAGTGAACTGGAGGATGGAACATCTGAAATCCAAAAAGAAAAAGAAACTATAGTGAAAAGAATAGAAAAATATGAGCAGGGGCTCAGGGAATTGAATGATAATATGAAGCGCACAAGTATACGTGTTGTGGGTGTCCCGGAAGTAGAAGAGAAGGGAAAAGGAGGAGAAAAACTAATGGAAGAAATTATCACTGAAAACTTCCCAACTCTTATGAAAGACCTAAAATTACAGATCCAAGAAGTGCAACGCACCCCAAAGAGAAGAGATCCAAACGGATGTTCTTCAAGACACTTACTAGTCAGAATGTCAGAGGTCAAAGAGAAAGAGAGGATCTTGAAAGCAGCAAGAGAAAAGCAATCCATCACATAAAAGGGAAGCCCAATAAGACTATGTGTAGATTTCTCAGCAGAAACCATGGAGGCAAAAAGATAGTGGGATGATATATTTAAATTACTAAAAAAGAAAAACTGCCAATCAAGACTTCTATATCCAGCAAAATTGTCCTTCAAAAATGAGGGAGAGGAAGATGGCGGCTTAGTAAGACGCGCGGATCTTAGTTTCTTCTCCAGGACACCTACTAGGGGAGCAGAAACGATACAGAAAGCGCCCTAAGCCACAACAGAGATAAAAAAGACAGCGTACCCCATCCTGGAACGGCTGGCTGGCTGAGAGAAGCAGCTCGGGTGAGATCGCCGAGGCGCGCGGGCCTTACCGGGAGGGGTGGCAAGCGGCCGGAGTTACTTCCCCCTTCCCGGGCCGGCTGGGAGAATTGGAGAGGTGGTCCCCTGAAACCAAGGCGACTGGCGCCCACACCACGCGCAGCCCCCGGACCAACTGAGAGAATTGGATCGGAAACCCCCAGGCCGCGGAGAACGGTGACGGGTGCGGGAGGCCCCTTCCAAACCCGTGACTCCCGGGGAACGTGCACTCTCTCGGGCGGGCCGCTGCCGCTGGTGCCCTCCCGCCACGCTTGTTGCCCAGGGCCGACTACGAAATTCGGACGGGCTCTTTCCCTGGCTGCGGCGACGAGTAACCCTCCCTGCGTTCGGACCCCGGGCCGGCTCAAGCCGCTTCGGCTAGCGAACCCCCAGGACGGCGACAGTTTTCCAAAGTTTAAGGTCCCACAGTACCTTTTACTGGTGGGACCCGCAGACAAACGTGTGCCACGAGCGCCACCTACTGGGCAGGATAAGAAAAACAGAACCCAGAGATTTCATAGAAAAATCTTCCAAACTTTTGGATCCAATACCCAGGGAAATCTGTCTAAATGCGCAGACGCCAACAGGAGATAACGGATCACGCTCAAATAATTGAAAATATGGCCCAGTCAAAGGAACAAACCAATAGTTCAAATGAGATACAGGAGCTGAGACAACTAATGCTAAATATACGAACAGAAATGGAAAACCTCTTCAAAAACGAAATCGATAAATTGAAGGAGGACATGAAGAAGACATGGGCTGAACATAAAGAAGAAATAGAAAAACTGAAAAAGCAAATCACAGAACTTATGGAAGTGAAGGACAAAGTAGAAAAGATAGAAAAAACAATGGATACCTACAATGATAGATTCAAAGAGACAGAAGATAGAATTAGTGATTTGGAGGATGGAACATCTGAATTCCAAAAAGAAACAGAAACTATTGGGAAAAGAATGGAAAAATTTGAACAGGGTATCAGGGAACTCAAGGACAATATGAACCGCACAAATATACGTGTTGTGGGTGTCCCAGAAGGAGAAGAGAAGGGAAAAGGAGGAGAAAAACTAATGGAAGAAATTTTCACTGAAAATTTCCCAACTCTTATGAAAGACCTAAAATTACAGATCCAAGAAGTGCAGCGCACCCCAAAGAGATTAGACCCAAATAGGCGTTCTCCAAGACACTTACTAGTTAGAATATCAGAGGTCAAAGAGAAAGAGAGGATCTTGAAAGCAGCAAGAGAAAAACAATCCATCACATACAAGGGAAACCCAATAAGACTATGTGTAGATTTCTCAGCAGAAACCATGGAGGCTAGAAGACAGTGGGATGATATATTTAAATTACTAAAAGAGAAAAACTGCCAGCCAAGACTCCTATATCCAGCAAAATTGTCCTTCAAAAATGAGGGAGAAATTAAAATATTCTCAGACAAAAAGTCACTGAGAGAATTTGTGACCAAGAGACCAGCTCTGCAAGAAATACTAAAGGGAGCACTAGAGTCAGAACCAAAAAGACAGAAGAGAGAGGTATGGAGAAGAGTGTAGAAAGAAGGAAAGTCAGATATGATATATATATAATACAAAAGGCAAAATGGCAGAGGAAAATATCATCCAAACAGTAATAACACTAAATGTTAATGGACTGAATTCCCCAATCAAAAGACATAGATTGGCAGAATGGATTAAAAAACAGGATCCTTCTATATGCTGTCTAAAGGAAACACATCTTAGACCCAAAGATAAACATAGGTTGAAAGTGAAAGGTTGGGAAAAGATATTTCATGCAAATAACAACCAGAAAATAGCAGGAGTGGCTATACTAATATCCAACAAGTTAGACTTCAAATGTAAAACAGTTAAAAGAGACAAAGAAGGACACTATATACTAATATAAGGAACAATTAAACAAGAAGACATAACAATCATAAATATTTATGCACCGAACCAGAATGCCCCAAAATACGTGAGGAATACACTGCAAACACTGAAAAGGGAAATAGACACAAATACCATAATAGTTGGAGAATTCAATTCCACACTCTCATCAATGGACAGAACATCTAGACAGAGGATCAATAAAGAAATAGAGAATCTGAATATTACCATAAATGAGCTAGACTTAACAGACATTTATAGGACATTACATCCCACAACAGCAGGATACACCTTTTTCTCAAGTGCTCATGGATCATTCTCAAAGATAGACCATATGCTGGGTCACAAAGCAAGTCTTAACCAATTTAAAAAGATTGAAATCATACACAACACTTTCTCGGATCATAAAGGAATGAAGTTGGAAATCAATAATAGGCAGAATGCCAGAAAATTCACAAATACCTGGAGGCTCAACAACACACTCTTAAACAACGAGTGGGTCAAAGAAGAAATTGCAAGAGAACTTAGTAAATACCTCGAGGCAAATGAAAATGAAAACACAACATATCAAAACTTATGGGATGCAGCAAAGGCAGTGCTAAGAGGGAAATTTATTGCCCTAAATGCCTATATCAGAAAAGAAGAAAAGGCAAAAATGCAGGAATTAACTGTTCACTTGGAAGAACTGGAGAAAGAACAGCAAACTAATCCCAAAGCAAGCAAAAGGAAAGAAATAACAAAGATCAGAGCAGAAATAAATGAAATTGAAAATATGAAAACAGTAGAGAAAATCAATAAGACCAGAAGTTGGTTCTATGAGAAAATCAATAAGATTGATGGGCCCTTAGCAAGAATTACAAAAAGAAGAAGAGAGAGGATGCAAATAAATAAGATCAGAAATGGAAGAGGAGACATAACTACTGACCTCACAGAAATAAAGGAGGTAATAACAGGATACTATGAACAACTTTACGCTAATAAATACAACAATTTAGAGGAAATGGACGGGTTCCTGGAAAGACATGAACAAACAACTTTGACTCAAGAAGAAATAGACGTCCTCAACAAACCAATTACAAGTAAAGAAATTGAATTAGTCATTCAAAAGCTTCCTAAAAAGAAAAGTCCAGGACCAGATGGCTTCACATGTGAATTCTACCAAACGTTCCAGAAAGAATTAGTACCAATTCTCTTCAAACTCTTCAAAAAAATCGAAGTGGAGGGAAAACTACCTAATTCATTCTATGAAGCCAACATCACCCTCATACCAAAACCAGGCAAAGATATTACAAAAAAAGAAAACTACAGACCAATCTCTCTAATGAATACAGATGCAAAAATCCTCAATAAAATTCTAGCAAATCGTATCCAACAACACATTAAAAGAATTATACATCATGACCAAGTAGGATTCATCCCAGGTATGCAAGGATGGTTCAACGTAAGAAAATCAATTAATGTAATACACCATATCAACAAATCAAAGCAGAAAAATCACATGATCATCTCAATTGATGCAGAGAAGGCATTCGACAAGATTCAACATCCTTTCCTGTTGAAAACACTTCAAAAGATAGGAATACAAGGGAACTTCCTTAAAATGATAGAGGGAATATATGAAAAACCCACAGCGAATATCATCCTCAATGGGGAAAAATTGAAAACTTTCCCCCTAAGATCAGGAACAAGACAAGGATGTCCACTATCACCACTATTATTCAACATCGTGTTGGAGGTTCTAGCCAGAGCAATTAGACAAGAAAAAGAAATACAAGGCATCAAAATTGGAAAGGAAGAAGTAAAACTATCACTGTTTGCAGACGATATGATACTATACGTCGAAAACCCGGAAAAATCCACAACAAAACTACCAGAGCTAATAAATGAGTACAGCAAAGTAGCAGGTTACAAGATCAACATTCAAAAATCTGTAGCATTTCTATACACTAGTAATGAACAAGCTGAGGGGGAAATCAAGAAACGAATCCCATTTACAATTGGAACTAAAAGAATAAAATACCTAGGAATAAATTTAACTAAAGAGACAAAAGACCTATACAGAGAAAAGTACAAAAAACTGTTAAAAGAAATCACAGAAGACCTAAATAGATGGAAGGGCATACCGTGTTCATGGATTGGAAGACTAAATATAATTAAGATGTCAATCCTACCTAAATTGATTTACAGATTCAATGCAATACCAATCAAAATTCCAACAACTTATTTTTCAGAAATAGAAAAACCAATAAGCAAATTTATCTGGAAGGGCAGGGTGCCCCGAATTGCTAAAAACATCTTGAGAAAAAAAAACGAAGCTGGAGGTCTCACGCTGCCTGACTTTAAGGCATATTATGAAGCCACAGTGGTCAAAACAGCATGGTATTGGCATAAAGATAGATATATCGACCAATGGAATCGAATAGAGTGCTCAGATATAGACCCTCTCATCTATGGACATTTGATCTTTGATAAGGCAGTCAAGCCAACTCACCTGGGACAGAGCAGTCTCTTCAATAAATGGTGCCTAGAGAACTGGATATCCATATGCAAAAGAATGAAAGAAGACCCATCTCTCACACCCTATACAAAAGTTAACTCAAAATGGATCAAAGATCTAAACATTAGGTCTAAGACCATAAAACAGTTAGAGGAAAATGTTGGGAGATATCTTATGGATCTTACAACTGGAGGCGGTTTTATGGACCTTAAACCTAAAGCAAGAGCACTGAAGAAGGAAATAAATAAATGGGAACTCCTCAAAATTAAACACTTTTGTGCATCAAAGAACTTCATCAAGAAAGTAGAAAGACAGCCTTCACAATGGGAGACAATATTTGGAAATGATATATCAGATAAAGGTCTAGTATCCAGAATTTATAAAGAGATTGTTCATCTCAACAACAAAAAGACAGCCAACCCAATTACAAAATGGGAAAAAGACTTGAACAGACACCTCTCAGAAGAGGAAATACGGATGGCCAAGAGGCACATGAAGAGATGCTCAATGTCCCTGGCCATTAGAGAAATGCAAATCAAAACCACAATGAGATATCATCTCACACCCACCAGAATGGCCATTATCAACAAAACAGAAAATGACAAGTGCTGGAGAGGATGCGGAGAAAGAGGCACACTTATCCACTGTTGGTGGGAATGTCAAAGGGTGCAACCACTGTGGAAGGCAGTTTGGCGGTTCCTCAAAAAGCTGAATATAGAATTGCCATACGACCCAGCAATACCATTGCTAGGTATCTACTCAAAGGACTTAAGGGCAAAGACACAAACGGACATTTGCACACCAATGTTTATAGCAGCATTATTTACAATTGCAAAGAGATGGAAACAGCCAAAATCTCCATCAACAGAAGAGTGGCTAAACAAACTGTGGTATATACATACGATGGAATATTATGCAGCTTTAAGACAAGATAAACTTATGAACCATGTAATAACATGGATGGACCTAGAGAATATTATGCTGAGTGAATCCAGCCAAAAACTAAAGGACAAATACTGTATGGTCCCGCTGATGTGAACGGACATTCGAGAATAAACTTGAAATATGTCATTGGTAACAGAGTTCAGCAGGAGTTAGAAACAGGGTAAGACAATGGGTAATTGAAGCTGAAGGGATACAGACTGTGCAACAGGACTAGATACAAAAACTCAAAAATGGACAGCACAATAATACCTAATTGTAAAGTAATCATGTTAAAACACTGAATGAAGCTGTATCTGAGCTATAGGTTTTTGTTTTGTTTTGTTTTGTTTTATTTTGATTTTACTATTATTACTTTTATTTTTTTCTCTATATTAACATTCTATTTCTTTTTCGGTTATGTTGCTAGTTCTTCTAAACCAATACAAATGTACTAAGAAATGATGATCATGCATCTATGTGATGATGTTAAGAATTAATGATTGCATATGTAGAATGGTATGATCTCTAAATGTTGGGTTAATTTCTTTTTTTCCGTTAATTAAAAAAAAAAAAGAGAAGGGATAATTGGAGCTGAAGGGATACAGACTGTAAAACGGGACTGGATATAAAAACTCAGAAATGGACAGCACAATACTACCCAATTGTAATGCAATTATGTTAAAACACTGAATGAAGCTGCATGTGAGGTATAGGTTTTTTGTTTTTGTTTTTTTTGTTTTTTTTTCTTTCTATTATTGTTTTAATTCTTATTCTGTTGTCTTTTTATTTCTTTTTCTAAATCAATGCAAATGTACTAAGAAATGATGAATATGCAACTATGTGATGTTATTAAGAATTACTGATTGTACATGTAGATTGGAATGATTTCTAATTGTTTTGTTAATTCTTTTTTTAATTAATAAAAAAAACTGTAAAAAAAAAAAAATGAGGGAGAAATTAAAATATTTTCAGACAAAAAGTCACTGAGAGAATTTGTGACCAAGAGACCAGCTCTACAAGAAATACTAAAGGGAGCACTAGAGACAGATACGAAAAGACAGAAGAGAGAGGTGTGGAGAAGAGTGTAGAAAGAAGGAAAACTAGATATGATATATAAAATGCAAAAGGCAAAATGGTAGAGGAAAGTACTACCCAAGCAGCAATAACACTAAATGTTAATGGACTGAACTCCCCAATCAAAAGACATAGACTGGCAGAATGGATTAAAAAACAGGATCCTTCCATATGCTGTCTACAGGAAACACATCTTAGACCCAAAGATAAGCATAGGTTGAAAGTAAAAGGTTGGGAAAAGATATTTCATGCAAATAACAACCAGAAAAGAGCAGGAGTGGCTATACTAATATCCAACAAATTGGACTTCAAATGTAAAACAGTAAAAAGAGACAAAGAAGAATACTATATACTAATAAAAGGAACAATTCAACAAGAAGACATAAAAATCATAAATATTTATGCACCGAACCAGAATGCCCCAAAATACGTGAGGCATACACTGCAAATACTGAAAAGGGAAATAGACACATCTACCATAATAGTTGGAGACTTCAATTCCCCACTCTCATCAATGGACAGAACATCTAGACAGAGGATCAATAAAGAAACAGAGAATTTGAATATTACAATAAATGAGCTACACTTAACAGACATTTATAGGACATTACAAGTGCTCATGGATCATTCTCAAAGATAGACCATATGCTGGGTCACAAAGCAAATCTCAACAAATTTAAAAAGATTGAAATCATACACAACACTTTCTCAGATCATAAAGGAATGAAGTTGGAAATCAATAATAGGCAGAGTGCCAGAAAATTCACAAATATGTGGAGCTCAACAACACACTCTTAAACAACCAGTGGGTCAAGGAAGAAATTACAAGAGAAATCAGTAAATATCTCGAGACAAATGAAAATGAAAACACAACATATCAAAACTTATGGGACGCAGCAAAGGCAGTGCTAAGAGGGAAACTTATTGCCCTAAATGCCTATATCAAAAAAGAAGAAAGGGCAAAAATTCGGGAATTAACTGTCCACGTGGAAGAACTGGAGAAAGAACAGCAAACTAACCCCAAAGCAAGCAAAAGGAAAGAAATAACAAAGATTAGAGCAGAAATAAATGAAATTGAGAACATGAAAACAATAGAGAAAATCAATAAGACCAGAAGTTGGTTCTATGAGAAAATCAATAAGACTGATGGGCCCTTAGCAAGATTGACAAAAAGAAGAAGAGAGAGAGGATGCAAATAAATAAGATCATAAATGGAAGAGGAGACATAACCACTGACCTCACAGAAATAAAGGAGGAAATAACAGGATCCTATGAACAACTTTATGCTAATAAATACAACAATGTAGATGAAATGGACAAGTTCCTAGAAAGGCACGAACAACCAACTTTGACTTAAGAATAAATAGATGACCTCAACAAACAAATCACAAGTAAAGAAACTGAATCAGTCATTCAAAAGCTTCTCAAAAAGAAAAGTCCAGGACCAGACGGCTTCACATGTGAATTCTACCATACATTCCAGAAAGAATAAGTATCAACCTGCTCAAACTCTTCAAAAAAATTCAAGTGGAGGGAAAGCTACCTAATTCATTCTATGAAGACAACATCACCCTCATACCAAAACCAGGCAAAGATATTACAAAAAAAAGAAAACTACAGACCAATCTCTCTAATGAATATAGATGCAAAATCCTCAACAAAATTCTAGCAAATTGAATCCAGCAACACATTAAAAGAATTATACATCATGACCAAGTAGGATTCATCCCAGGTATGCAAGGATGGTTCAACATAAGAAAATCAATTAATGTAATACACCATATCAACAAATCAAAGCAGAAAAATCACATGATCATCTCAATTGATGCAGAGAAGGCATTTGACAAAATTCAACATTCTTTCCTGTTAAAAACACTTCAAAGGATAGGAATACAAGGGAACTTCATTAAAATGATAAAGGGAATTGTGGAAAACCCACAGCTAATATCATCCTCAATGGGGAAAAATTGGAAACTTTCACCCTAAGATCAGGAACAAGACAAGGATGTCCACTATCACCACTATTATTCAACAGCGTGTTGGAAGTTCTAGCGAGAGCAATTAGGCAACAAAAAGAAATACAAGGCATCAAAATTGGAAAGGAAGAAGTAAAACTATCACTGTTTGCAGACGATATAGTACTATACATCGAAAACCCTGAAACATCCACAGCAAAACTACTAGAGCTAAAAACGAGTACAGCAAAGTGGCAAGTTACAAGATCAACATTCAAAAATCTGTAGTGTTTCTATACACTAGCAATGAACAAGCTGAGGGGGAAATCAAGAAACGAATTCCATTTACAATTGCAACTAAAAGAATAAAATACTTAGGAATAAATTTAACTAAAGAGACAAAAGACCTATATAAAGAAACTGTTAAAAGAAATAACAGAAGACCTAAATAGATGGAAGGGCATACCATGTTCATGGATTGGAAGACTAAATATAGTTCAGATGTCAATTCTACCTAAATTGATTTACAGATTCAATGCAATACCAATCAAAATCCCAACAACCTACTTTTCAGAAATAGAAAAACCAATAAGCAAATTTATCTGGAAGGGCAGGGTGCCCCGAATTGCTAAAAACATCTTGAGGAAAAAAAACGAAGCTGGAGGTCTCACGCTGCCTGACTTTAAGGCATATTATGAAGCCACAGTGGTCAAAACAGCATGGTACTGGCAGAAAGATAGATATATCGACCAATGGAATCGAATAGAGTGCTCAGATATAGACCCTCTCATCTATGGACATTTGATCTTTGATAAGGCAGTCAAGCCAACTCACCTGGGACAGAACAGTCTCTTCAATAAATGGTGCCTAGAGAACTGGATATCCACATGCAAAAGAATGAAAGAGGACCTGTATCTCACACCCTATACAAAAGTTAACTCAAAATGGATCAAAGATCTAAACATTAGGTCTAAGACCATAAAACAGTTAGAGGAAAATGTAGGGAGATATCTTATGAATCTTACAATTGGAGGTGGTTTTATGGACTGAAGAAAGAAAGCAAGAGCACTGAAGAAAGAAAGAAAGAAATGGGAGCTCCTCAAATTAAACACTTTTGTGCATCAAAGAACTTCATCAAGAAAGTAGAAAGACAGCCTACACAATGGGAGACAATATTTGGAAACCGCATATCAGATAAAGGTCTAGTATCCAGAATTTATAAAGAGATTGTTCACCTCAACAAGAAAAAGACAGTCAATCCAATGACAAAATGGGAAAAAGACTTGAACAGACACTTCTCAGAAGAGGAAATACAAATGGCCAAAAGGCACATGAAGAGATGCTCAATGTCCCTGACCATTAGAGAAATGCAAATCAAAACCACAATGAGATATCATCTCACACCCACCAGAATGGCCATTATCAACAAAACAGAAAATGACAAGTGCTGGAGAGGATTTGGAGAAAGAGGCACACTTATTCACTGTTGGTGGGAATGTCAAATGGTGTAACCACTGTGGAAGGCAGTTTGGTGGTTCCTCAAAAAGCTGAATATAGAATTGCCATATGACCCAGCAATACCATTGCTAGGTATCTACTCAGAGGACTTAAGGGCAAAGACACAAACGGACATTTGCACACCAATGTTTATAGCAGCATTACTGACAATTGCAAAGAGATGGAAACAGCCAAAATGTCCATCAATGGACGAGTGGCTAAACAAACTGTGGTATATACATACGATGGAATATCATGCAGCTCTAAGACAGAATAAACTTATGAAGTATGTAACAACATGGATGGACCTTGAGAACATTATGCTGAGTGAGACTAGCCAAAAACTAAAGGACAAATACTGTATGGTCTCACTGATATGAACTGACATTAGTGAATAAACTTGGAATATGTCGTTAGTAACAGAGACCATCAGGAGATAGAAATAGGGTAAGATACTGGGTAATTGGAGCTGAAGGGATACAGACTGTTCAACAGGTCTGGATACAAAAACTCAGAAATGGACAGCACAATACTACCTAACTGTAATGTAATTATGTTAAAACACTGAATGAAGCTGCATGTGAGAATGATAGAGGGAGGAGGGATGGGGACATAAATGAAATCAGAAAGAAAGATAGATGGTAAAGATCGAGATGGTATAATCTAGGAATGCCTAGAGTGTATAATAATAGTGAAATGTACAATGTACAAATTTTAAAAATGTTTTGGCATGAGGAAGAACAAAGGAATGTCATTACTGCAGGGTACTGAAAATAGATGATAATTAATACTTTAAAATGTCACCTTATGTGTGAGACTAAAGCAAAAAATGTTTATTTGTTACAAAACTTAGACTTTGACTAGAGCATTTCCTAATATAACTCATGTAGATAGTTTGACTGAATGTCATAAGTACTTGGTATCTCAGGTAGCACATGAGATTTTGTTGGCTTGTCCAGAGTGATGCCCCGATGAATCCCAGAATGATTTGATCAGTGACTGGAAAAGTATTTGCAAGCCCCCTTCGGGGAATGGTGAGAGCGGGGAGAAATTCAACTTCCCCAAGTTGAATTCTTGATATACTCACAAGCAGGGTGGACAACCAAAGCTATAGGCTGAGCCCCCAGGCTTGGGGTTTGTTCACATAAAACTTAACCCCACAAAGGATAGGTCAAGTCTACTTAAAATTTAGGCTTAAGAGTCACCCCCAAGAGGGCCTCTTTGGTTGCTCAGATGTGGCCTCTCTCTCCAGCCAATATGATGAGAAGTCTCACCACCCTCCCCCTCTCTGCGTGGGACATGACTCCCAGGGGTGTGGACCTTCCTGGCAACGTGGGACAAAGATCCTGGAATGAGCTGAGACTCAGCATCAAAGGACTGAGAGAAACCCTAGAATGAGCTGAGAATTAACATCAAGGGATTGACAGAACCTTCTCAAACAAAAGGGGGAAGAGTAAAATGAGACAAAGTGTCAATGGCTGAGAGATTCCAAACAGAGTCGAGAGGTTATCCTGGAGGTTATTCTTACACATTAAGTAGATATCACCTTGTTGTTCAAGATGTATTGGAGAGGCTGGAGGGAATTGCCTGAAAATGTAGTGCTGTGTTCCAGTAGCCATGTTTCTTGAGGATGATTGAACAATGATATAGCTTTCACAATGAGACTGACTTTGTGAATGTGAAAACCTTATGTCTGATGCTCCTTTTAGCTACTATATCAACAGAAGAGTAGAACATATGGAATAAAAGTAAATAATAGGGGGAACAAATGTTAAAATAGATTCTGTTTGCAACAGTGGTAAATGAAAGCGAGGGGTAAGGGGTATGGTATGTATAGTTTTTTTTTCTCTATTATCATTTTATTTCTTTTTCTGTTGTCTTTTTATTTCTTTTTCTAAATCGATGCAAATGTACTAAGAAATGATGACTATGCAACTATGTGATGATATTAAGAATTACTGATTGTATATGTAGAATGGAATGATATTTAAATGTTTTGTTTGTTAATTTTTTTTTAATGTTAAAAAAAGTTAAAAAAAAACAAGTGTGTATTCAGATTACTGGCCTATTCCAAACAGGTAACTAATATCCTCATTCATAATTAAAAGTAAAGCCATAAAGCAGTGTTCAGGTGATATTAAAATGGAAAGTTACAGAAATACCCAAATAATTTTTAAAAATCAATGTAGGGATTAAAAATGAAAATGGTACAAAGAAACCAGAAAGAAAACAATACAACATTTTTACAGTTGAAAAGATAAGCATTGTGTTTTTAATGAGCAGTAGATTTAGGCATTTTATAGTGTAAAATAAAATACAGATTACATGTAAACCATAGATATTTAGGTTAAAAGAAAGTATAAAATTCACATTAAGAACCAAAAAAATACATATATATGGACGTGCAACAGGGGCTCAGTGGCAGAGTTCTCACCTGCCATGCCAGAGACCCAGGTTCGTTTCCTGGTGCCTGACCATGTAAAAAAAAAGAATTAAAAAAATAAACAATAAATGCTAGAACCAAAATATTAACATTCTACCTAAAAACACAATTTCCTAATATGTGCTCTAAAACGATACAAAAATGGAGTATTAACTGCTCCAAAAATGGATAATCAAGACAAAAAAGGGTTCCAAACAAACAGAGCTAAAAGTAATCTAATAATGCTGGGTTATAAACTATGAACACATACATAGCTTTCAGACAATTGCAACTACTTAACTGATCAATACTAAAATAGAACAAGTAGAGGCTTAAAAGCCAATGCTATCTAAAAACAACGCAGAACATACAACATGACTCTCAGGACAGACAGGTATTTGTGTGGTTATCTGTTTCACTTCATTTAAGTGGGATGTAGAGCCAGAATCCTAGAATTCAAATTAGGGTGTAAACAATCCAAAACTGCTAAACTCTTCTCAAACAAATGCAGCTGCAATTGTAATTCTCAGTTTTCATATCTTATTGTAACCGAAACAGCAGTGAGATGGGTCAAAGTGGGATCTGAACCTAAACTTCAGATATGGTGAGGACACCAAAGGTCACTAATTCAAGATCCAGCTCAAAGTCCTTTATCAGATCACAGATAATTCAGCATTATTCTAGGTATTAAGGAAGCTACAGAAATAAATGAGACAAAGTTCTGTCCTCTAGTTACTTAAAAACAAGCCATATCCAGTCCTTCGAACTGTTCCTTAAAAAGCAAGCTGGTCTATGAACATGAAGGTTGCACTTACACACATCTTGCCCAGGTTGAAGCTGGCAAAACTTAACTACCTTCTACATATGAATTTCTTTATTTATTGACTTGCATTAGATAAGATGATCTCTCAAATGCTTCTGCATTCAAAATATTAAATGATTGATTCTTAACTCTAGGATATAGTTACTATTATAATGTGGTCTCTTTTCAAAAACAGGATCCTTAAATACAGAACCATCACATACAACTCTTACATACACCTTACAAAAATGAATACAATATGCTTAAGGCTACCACAATTGTCTGTTCTTTTCTTACTACTCAAACCACTTAGATTTTTCTGGATAAACTATTTTGCATTCCTGAAGAATAAGTCTTACCTTCAGATGGGAAGTTTTAAAGAAAAAGAAATCCTGGAGCTAGTTAGGAATGAGAGTTAGTGAAGTGCAAGGCAGCACTGAAATATCGCTTGACCTAGCTGAACTATCATAGATTCCCAATAGCTCTTTTAGAGCCTCCATTTAATCAGGAGATCCAGGGTTCCTCTGGAATCCAAAATTAGCAATGTAAAACTGACTGCTCAAGAAGTCAGGTCTACTTTTAAAATGCAATCTTGAGAACTTGTGTGGCATGGGAGTACAGCAACTCATACACACTTGACCTCTAGCAGGGATGGCTGTCCTCTTCGAACACTGTAAGGGACACACGTGGAACAGTGAGGAGGAAGGGTATATGCGCCCAGTCAGCCGTATCAGTTGAATCAGCCCTGGGGATCAATGGGGTGACAGAAGCCACAGCCAGATCACACAAACAGTGAACACTAAGTTAAACCATGGATTATAGTTAACAGTACAATTATAAAAATGTGCCATTATCAATTGTAACAAATTTACCACTACCACACCAATTTAAAGGGAGTATAAGGGAACCCTGTATTTTATGCATGATTTTTCTGTAAACCACAATTTCTCTAATAACAATAATAATAAAAGAAATCATTGCATCCACAAAATTTAAAGAAATCATATTTATTAAGCATTTAGTAAAAATTAATCTTGCAACAGACTTTCATTTTAAAGGATGTTAAAACCAGGTTATCAATATTGTCAGTTACTTTTCTGCAAAACTTAAAACAGTGATACAATTATTTCTCAGGGTAAAAATTTAGGACTGGAGCATCACTGAAAAAGGTCACTCAAAATAGATTAATTTTTTTATTTTAAAGGTGGCCCACTCTGAATTTGGATCATTTATATGTAGACATAAGAAATCGTGTGGCTCTGAGAAATCATTGTAAAGTTATATTCAAAAACTCCCAGCTCTATTACAGATTGAAAGAGATTAGCATGGTTTCAATATTAAAATACAAAAGGAATATTGTATTTTCTAAGAAGGTGGGGGATTAAGAAAGATGTTTTAAAACCATCTCAAAGAGTGATTAATCTGAGTATTTTCTTCTTAAGAGATGCTATAGCAAAAAAGCATGATACAGGAGAAGCAGCTTTAGAATCAGGATGCTTGGCTGGTACGGACTCTGCCATGCAAAGGAAATGTTACCTTGGACAACAGGACTGCTCAGTGTGTGAGCACAGGAGCCATGCAGTAACTGTGGATGGAACAGAGAACTCTTCATGCCTTGGTGAACTAGATGAGATTATCTCCAATTTCTAAATCTATGCTGGTCTAAATCTACCACTAGGCAAATTCTGATTTTATATGGCTTTACTTTGGCTCATCCAACATGAATAGGACCTACATGGACGTTCTGGTTATATTAAAGATATTCTGAGTGTACGTGTTTTTTTTTTCAACCATACTGATCAGGCCAAAAGAATTACCAAAAAGTTTTCTGGGCCCACTTAAAAGTGGAAATAAAAAAAAAATGCTTATTAAAAAAAAAAAAAAAAAGTGGAGATAAAACCTCTACAAAGAGTGACCATATTTTCACTTTCTCTACTCTTTACCAAAAGTGAATACCAGTGATAAAATCATGCAGAAAGACCTCACTCACATAGGCCTATTTTATATATACCATACATCCATATAAACACAGAGAGCAAAAATATATAACCATGAGATAAACTTTCATCATTTAAGGGATTTTTCTCAATATTACCCCCTCAGGTTATTCATTTCAATGGCAAGGAAATTTAATTCTTTGTCATAATGAATCTTTAAGGAATAAAGCAAATATGACTATTATAATTGAAACTGTCAAGCTGCTCTGAGATCATGAGTGGAACATGCAGTACAAAGAGCTGGTGTTCTTTGCTTTTAAAATGATTCTGATACCACTTAAAAGAAAAATGTCCAAGAAAAATTGAGAGGAAACAATTAAATGGTAAAAAGGGCAAAAACAGTGGGTAAACTCAATCACTGGGGATAAGCTAGAGTTTCAAATGGATGTTTAAGAGGAACAAAACTGACCAAGAGAAATTTGAGACCCCATACAGAGGATGATTTGTTACTGAAGGTCTCAAGTTTACAATACCTACAACATGGCAGATACTTAAAACTATGTTGAATTCATGAACATATGGATGAAAAAGTGAGAGAAAGACCTCAAAGTTGGGAATGAGCCAGGATTTTTCAGAGGGCAGTGAACGACCTCCAACTTTGTTACTTATTTTCAAGAACTGCAAAATAGGACTAGGAAGGAAAATGAAACCAAATTTGGAGTCCCGGAAAACAAAAGTGAGTATCTTATCTGAAAAACAACTGGCAGTTCCTGTAAATTTCTGGGTAGGAAAGTGACCCCTGGAAATTCACGTAAAATTTGATATGTATACAGGCTACATGTAGGATAAATTAAAAAGGGAAGAATAGAAATAGAGTTAGGCATGGAATTGGTACTCAAAGAATGCGTATAATCTTACCTTTCTGCTAAATTTAAATGTGTCCAGAGTAGAGAGGTTGTTGGGGAGGCACAACACAAAACAAAATAAAATCACTTACGGCTGTCCATGCATTTCTTTTGCACCGGACACATAGCCATCCATCACAGATCTCATGAGAAGGGATACCATAACAACCTACAAAATAAAAATGTGGATCCATGCATTAGGCTTTTGCAATGTTAAAATATTACACATCACAGTACTAACTAAAAAAGAACCAGGACAATTGCCTATCATAATACTTTTTTTTTATAATACTTTAATTCTTACGTCTTAAAAACAAAAAATGAGCAAAGCTGTCTAAAAGATGCTTCTAGTTCTCATGCTTCTTAATTAACTGAGTATCAATCCTGAGAAAGGTAAGAACATGAGTCCTAATAGCTACAAATGCTCACAATAGTTGTCATACAAAATACTGATAATAATTCTTGAATGGGCAAAAACAAAATTCCTAAACTATCAAGCCTAATCCTTTACCACTGCAAAACATATTACAAAATATGTTGTGATCCATGGAGCAAAGTTTGGAGAAATGCAGAAGTAATACAATAATTAAATTTTGAAATTATTTTAGAGATAAATTAAAATTACATTTAATTAGCTTTAATTTCAGTGTGAGGAGCACAGAATGCACAATCCATGGTGAGTGAGGGAGGGGTATATTCGATTCAACTTATCTATTCAGTAAGAGCCTGCCTCAAAATAGCTACATAAGGAGATGGCTGATGATGTAAATATATGCAGCAATACATGGTACCAAGAAACACTTCTTATTTGACTCCCTAAAATAAGAGGCTTTTAAAAGATTTCAATGAGTGATTCTTAAAGTTTCTGTTACATTTAAGATGGTAATAGGAAGACAGCAGAAATGTCATTAGCCGCCCTTCAAATGCCATAAAAATCATAAAATATTAAGTTCAAACATATATTTATGAAATATTATGACTAAATTGCATAGCTAATGAGTTCAAGTGTCAAGATCAAATCCAATTTTCTTGTGTTCCTTTGCCTCATAAATATACATAATAGTACTGAATGAATGTATATATGCATGTATGACCAAAAAAATTGAGACAAACAAAACAAGAAGGTTGCTGCCACTACATTTCAAACACAAAATGTTCAAATCCCTTGGGGAAGGTGATAAAATATAATTAATAAAGAATATACAGGGAGGCTATTTCAACCCTAATATAAGAGTGCTATTGCTCGGGGTAAATACAGAAGGCAATACCCATTTCATAAGCCCCTCAAAGAGCACTGACAAAAACAGATCATACATTGGTATGATAACATAACAGGTACTTTGATAAGATCTATAATGCTAGAATACTTCAAAATAGAGTTACAATGCATAATAAATGTTTTTTTAACACATTTTGGAGGATTTTCATGAAAGGCAAATAAAAACTGTATTTATCATTTATCTAATTATGTAAAAGTACCAAACTGAGACATGTGGAGACAAACCATTTTGGCCCTTGAGGAAAAACAACTGTAATGACTGGCTTCCCCTTGAAGGCAACAGATTTCCCTAAATCTGTTTAGGGAATAACATGTAACTCAGTATAACAATAATTCTCAAAGCATGAAAGGAATACTCATTTCTCTTTAAGAAAGTTACAAAGAAAAATAATCATCAGTCTGTATTAGAGAATTAAACTAACATTTTCACAACTACACCTTAAAATAATTAAACTTTGAGGATGTGAAAGGAACCACGACGACAATAAGCCTGGTCAAGTTGGCATCCCTATTACTCCACGGTGATGCTCATTCAGCCAGATGCTCAACCATTTAAGCCCATGCCTGGATATCAAACAATAATAGACTTGTTCTTGACTAATATTACATAAGACTGGAGAAAAGAGGATGATTATACATACTTATGCTTTCATTAGGGGAAATTTGAGAAAGAATGACCTCATCATATGACAAAGAATTCCAATAGCCAAATGTGATAGGTCTGATAGGTTAAAAATGGGTGAGATACATGATTGAATGATAGATTCATTTACTTGCATGAACCTGTACACAGCACTTAGCACAGGAAATCAGAAGACTTGTTCCATCCTCTTCAAGGAAGGCACTGGGTGGAGAATATTCTATATTTTCCTCACTATAAATAAAACACATCTCTGGAATGAGGGGCTTAGTCTTTTCTCCTGTCGTTAATGATTCATGGAACTTTGTCTCCCATCTAGAATCATTTTCTTCATTGCTGCTATCTGGCTGCAAAACACAACGTTTAAAGATAAGTAAAAAACAGAGAAAAAGCTCATCATTCTTTCTGGTACCTCTAATTCAGTAACACCTGTATCTCCAACTTCTTTTCTTTTTCCTCTTCTCCTTGACCCAAATATTAGGATTTTGTCAACGCTACTTCAACCAAAGGCTAATCTCTAAGAACAAGAGATTATATGTCTGCTCTGACAAGAAAGTGGTGAGCTAGTAAAACTATATACTTAGAAAGAATCGGTTCTTCTGATGAATGTTTTTGTTTTGTTTTTTTATTTGCCCTAGGCTAAAGAACTGACTGAAGAATCTGACCTGGTTCCAGTTGATGGAGTATTTTCAAAAACCAGTTTTAATCTGTGCAATAGTATTGAGAGAGGTTTGAAGGGCTTTTGCCTCACTACAAACTCACAACAGTATGAAAGAGAGAGTGGGGATATGAAAGCAAATTAAAACGGACAATGTCCCCCAAAAATTGTCATTTCACCCTGATATATATTTTTAAAACTGTTAATGTCTATTATTATCTACAGAGACCTTATGTTATTCATTTCTAAAAATCTTACCATTTTAATTATTGGAAATTTTTTAATTATTGGGGATATATACAAATTATGATGCAGAAATATTTAGCAATAAAAAGTTAAATTTCTAGATCCTCATTTTTTTTATTTTTGATACTACTTAACCTGGCAATTCCACTTAAGGTATATACCACAAAAAAACTGAAAGTAGGGTCTCAAACAAATACTTACATACCAATAATCACAGCAGCAATATTCACACTGGAAAAAAGTGGAAACTACCCAAGAATCCATCAAAAAATGAACAGATAAATGAAATATGGTACATACAAAGGAATATTATTGAGCCATAAAAAAGTTCTAATACATATTACAACAAGAATGAACTTTGAAGACATCAAGCTAAGTGAAATAAATCAGATACAAAAGGGTAGATATTGTATGATTCCATTTATTTAAAATATCTATTATTTAAAATATTCAAAATAGGCAAATTCATAGAGAAAGTCTGTTGGAGGTTATCAGGGATGAAGGAGGGGCTGAATGGGAAGTTACTGCTTAATGGGTACAGAGTTTTTCTTTAGGGTGATGAAAAAGCTTTGGTAATGGATCGTAGTAATGATAGCACAACATTGTAAATATAACACCACCCAATTGTAAACTTAAAATGGTAAAAATGGCAAATTTTATGCAATATAAGAAATCAAAAAGTAAAGTTTTACCAAAAAAACCCAGAAACTTAATGAATAAAAGAAAAAAATATTTTGCTCTTACTTTCATACATTCATAGACATACAATGAGTTTAAAATTGTGTAATAAGACACATTTTCATGCTCTGAAATGTCTAAACAGAGTAAGTTTTCTTTATATGGAACTGTAAGAGAGATGTAATCTTGAATAAAATATTTCTGGTTCTATTGTTGAAAACATGACCCAAAACATAATGTTGCTATCAATATACCTTGTAACACCTTGGACCTTAAAATGTACTGCTTAGTTCCACACTTGGATTGCTAAAGATGACTTCAGTTGCATTAGTGTAGGAGAATATAAACATCTATAAGCTGAGATGTTATCAGTATGATATACACACAATAATGTAGAAAACAACATAAAGTACAACTGGCTAATGATGGTGAACTGGCTAATTCAGATTGCACAAGGATCTGCTGTCTGGTACACATCCCACATGGAAAGATGATGAGAAATTTCTAAAATGTGAGCCAAAAATGGCATTTACATTACATGAAATGTGAAAGAGAAAATAGGTCCAGGCTCTCTCTAGGCCAATTTCTACTGTTTTTAAGCTTTAAGTTCTGAATATCTTGATGAAAAGGATAGGAAGAAAGGATGGAATTTCCTCTTTTCTGAAACAGACTAGGATATTCAAAAAAGAAGAAACACAGCCACAAAAACATCTCCTGAACAGCACATCAAATTTTTGTTAGTTGTTCTATATAGGTCATTAGCAACATAAGAATTAATGTGTTGCTTTTCACATGTATACTAATTCTACAATAATTCACTGGTGATCCCTGGGGTTCGCAGTCACACTGAATGTGCAGTAGTGAAGGAACTCTTGACAAGACCCCTCCCTGCCATTACCTTGTAATAGGGCATAAGGAGAGTACAGATTGCACAATGTGGATCCATTTTGGCCATGGCTACATTATATTCTTTCTCAGCCACAAAGTTTGGTGCCCTTCCTTGCCAAAGATGGACCAGAGGCTTCGCCCAAGACTCTGTTTCTTCCACTTCCTCTTCAACTGATGGAAATTCAGGTAATTCTTATAAAAAAGAGCATAAAAAATAGAGTGAACATGGGACACAGGGAAAACAAACTCTGGCTATAAGAGAAACAACATTACAAAGCACTCTGTGATATTAAGGCAAGGCAGCAAACAGACTTTGTCATTCAGATATATTCTGAGAAAAATCGAACAATGGGGATTTCCTTCTAACCTTTCCCAACTTTCAAGGACCAGACCAGTTCTGGTGTCCAGAAGACTTCTCTCTCTTTGTGCCTTCCCCTCACTACCAAGACAGATTAATCTGCTCCCTGCTTTCAATACCTGTACTCTGTTGCTTCTAATGCTGCCATAACACCTTCCATAATAAAATAAGTTTATGGGTGTAGGCCACAGTGACTAAGCAGGCAGAGTTCTTGCCTGTCATGCTGGAGACGCAGGTTCTGCCCATGCAAGAAATAATAATAATAGTAAGTTTATGTATGGAAGATTATCTTCTGGCTGGGAGGGATATTCACTAACCCAGTAACCAAGTTAACAATATATTTAGTTTCTTCACATAACACAGTACATGGCTCCAAAGAGGTTGCTGAATTAGACTACACTTAATCAATTTTAGGTCAAAGAATTCATGATGAATAACATTGAAAAAGCACCTATCATGTGCCAAACAGTGTACTGGCATTACACTGATATAAAGGACACTCCATATGTAAAATGCTCTATTTTATTCATTGTGGTGCCCCTAGATCACTTGGCAGCAGGAGATAAATCACTTAAGCATATATATCTATTAACAAGAAAAGGGCAGAGATATATCTATTAACAAGGGCAGAGATCTACTCCACTAAAATACATTTCAAAATTTTATAGAAGATGATGAAATTACAGAAGGCATCAAGTGTTGAGAAAACAAAATTCCCATGCTTATAGCACAGGACAGTAGATTAAGGCAAGCAGCAACAACTACAGATGGATCCAGTGCTTAATTCTAGAGCTGTAACACATCCTAAAATTCCTTACCAATGGCTTATGCATTCACATTCTTATGAACAAATACTGTAGCACAATGTCTTCCTCTCCAAAACAGGGTGAATCTAATGAACCAGTATACTCCAATCTTTGGCTATTGACGTACTTTCATAAGAACAGCTATTTCCAGATATTAGCTAACAATAAATTTATCATACCATTTGTTTTATTAGAAAAAAATGAAACAACATAGTTGGAGTCTATAGGGTTTAGTATCAAAAAAATAAGAATGACTAAACATCGGCAATCTCACATAGTCCAACGTGATATATTGATGGATGTCCAATATTCCAAGATGCTCTCATTCCTTAGGTTGGTTATAAGTTAATGTAAGGAGTCCCCAAATGTTTCATGAACGAAGGAAATAGTTTTTAATTCCTTAAAGCCTAGAGATAATAAGAAAGATGTAGGGGAAAGAACAATTCCTGGCAGAGGAGTGAGGGAATAACAGGAAGTAAGCAGAGCTGCGCCAGCTCCCCAACTTCCATGTCAATGGCAAGGTTTGTCCTATGGATGCCTGATGACAACTAATGGCCTGGCCTCAAACATACTCAACACTGACTTGGTGGTAGTAGACCCTGCTCTACAAATGTCCTTTCCCAAAGATGAGGTCTTACTCTGGCCCAAAGAGAATTTGTCTTCTCCTTGGATACTCTCCAGGGTAAGCAATTACCAAAGTGTAATCCTGTAAATGAAAAGCAGTATGCAACAAAATTGTGCAGCCCCAAGAATAAGGAACCAGCACTCTAGACACGCAACTTTTAGTTCAAGCCCTCTGATTTTTAGGGCAATGTCTTAGATAAGATAGATTCTCACCTGGGAATGATTTCTCCCTCGGCTTTTTGTTCATTTCTTTCTTAAAAAAATCTACGAATCTGTGAAATAGTATGGTTTATTTACCTTCCACCACATGTTACAAAATGCATCATGTTGGGAGGTAATTATACACCAGTGAGATTACCGTTAAACATTTAGAGGTAACATTAGTCAACCCTAGTTGAAGAAGGGAAGAAGAGAACAAATTCATAGGCATAGTGATAGTGACAGATGATCAAAAGAAATACAAAGGAGAGTTCAAATAGAGTCGAGAGGCTACTCTTGAGGTCACTCTTATGCAAGATTCAGTTAGATATTGCCACCTACCTAAATTGCCAAACCCCAACCAAAACCATTCCAGCCAATCCTAAAGAACACCTAGGGTGTTTCGTTTTTTACAAAGGTTCCATGCACTTGGGTAATTTTCCAGAAACTTACAACCTCTAGATGGGTCCCTAGACCAGATAAAGTCCTGAAACTTAGAGGACCCAGCTTCTCCAGAATATCAATTAGTTCCATCTCCCTATCCCCATATTATTGACAGTCCCTTCCAACATGAAAAAGTTAGAAAGGTCATAGCCGTAATACCCCTAAAGAGAGGGATAGGGAGATCAAAGGTGATGGGGAAGTTATACAGAGAAGGTAGGGTTTAACAAATGAATATGATTACTGAATCATTAAATTGAGATATCTTTTAGTCTCCAGTATCTTAGAGCAGCTAGAAGTAAAAACCTAAAATTGTGGAATTGTAACCCATACCAAACTCTGAAATCTGTTATACAACTAATTATTGTGCTGTGCTTTGAAATTTATTGCTTTTTTGTATATATATTATTTTTTACAAAAAAGAAAAAAAAGTTGATTGCGATAATAAAAATATATATTTATTTCTTCAAGCCTCCTATATTCTGGAGCAGGTAGAAGGAATGGTATGGTAGCCCATGACAAACTCTGGGAGCTCTAACTACTTGCTGAAGAGTGCTTTGAAAACTTTTCCTTTTTTCTTTCTTTGCTTTGAATATATGTTATATTACACAATACAAAAAAAGCTTAAAAAAACACACATTAAAAAGGGGGGAGGGGGCGGGTTGTGTGTACAATGAGCCAAGACATAATTTTTAGGATATGTGGAAACCCAGAGAGGAAAGGGGTATTGGTAAAGAGAGTAATTGATAGATAATGGTCGTTATCAAATTGTGGTCTCTGAACTCCTGGGGAATGCCCAATACCATTTAATGGAATCAAATCATTTAAGGTCAAAACTACTTTCATGAATATTAAGATGTTGTTTCCTTATTTCACCATGCTGACATTTGTAATGGTGGTACAAAATAACACTGGATAAAACTCCTACTGCATAGCTAGATTCAAAGCGGCAGCACCAAAGTAGTCATTGTATTCTTAATAACCACACACTTGCAGTAGAACAAAGAAAGCCAACTTTACTTAGGCATGTCATTGATGAAGGAAAAAAAGTATCCATTTTATTATGACAAAATGGTCTACATAAATAAGTCCACATAAAGTGCTTCTGTTGCACGCTAAAGTCTGATAGTAGTTGTGGGGAACAGCACTTAAGGAATAATTTTAGCTGCAAGTTGAAAGCCCGTCCCTTAAAAAAAGAAAAAAAACAGTATTTGTTGAAATGATAAAATTGAAACTTTGGAGTAAAAATTAGAATTTTGGTAAATAGAACTCCCTCAAACTGCCCCCTCTCCCATTCCCATGATGTCGCTAGCACTTCACATGTCTCCACACAGCACTTGCAGACTGCAGTCCTGTGATAACCTTTTAACCCAGTATCTACCCTCTGGCAACTGCATTCCTGTGATAAATCCCCTCACAGAGTGCCTGCCAAAATTCTGGCAGTTACAACCCTGCCAAACTATAGCAGCCTTTAAATTTTAAACCCCACCAATGAAGGACTTACAACTTCCGGCTTGGCCCTTCACTTCTAACACAACCAACGAAAACCCCTCAATTTCCCATGCCCGCCAAAGACCCCAGTCCCTCCGTTATAAAGGATCTTCCCTTGTCCTCCCAGACCGGCTGAAGTCTTATTTTTCAGACCTCCTCTGTGCGTACCCGCTAATAAATCTCCTGCCTGTGCTCATCAGTCTCCGGGTCCAGGTGTGTACCTTTTTCCTAACAATAAACTTATATGCACTATTGTAAATGTGCCAGTTTCTCTATGCTTAAAGCTTTTTCTGAAGGGACTGATATTAATTTTAATAAACGTAATATTTTTATATTACATCAAAGGATGTACCAACATCTACAAGAAAGATCTATAAAATTTGGGTCTTTGTTTACCAAAATCATGCAAGGGTGAACATTCAAAGTTCAAGAGAAACCAGTTTCACTGATGTGAATTCAGATTCTACATTGCAATTAAACTTGAAGCAACAACTATTTCTCTAATTTTGGTGTAGTGTCAAAGAATATCCAGAATTATCTAGAAAAGCTATTAAAATAATGTTCTCTTTCCAACTACATTAGTGTGTGAAGCCGGAGTTTCTTCACATACATCAACCAAACATGACATTGCAACAAACTGACAGCAAAAGCAGCTATGAAAATCAAGTTATCTTCTATTAAACCCAGAAGTATATATATTTGCAAAAGATGTAAAACAATACTACTCTCCTCACTTATGTGTGTGTGTGTGTGTGTGTGTGTGTATGTGTGGTTTGGAAAAGACATCTATTTTTCATAAAAACATATGTTAACAGCTTATGTAATCACTATTGCTACCTTTAAATGGTTTAATATATTTTACAATTTCCCTTGCTTAAATTTTAGTGCATCAAATAATGATAGATATACCCAACAAAAAAAGCAAAAAATAACACACTTTAGGGTCCTCAAAATATTTAAGACATAAGGAGTCCAGACACCAAAAAGAATGAGTATCATTGACATTTTCTTATTTCACACGAGCATTTTCATCCGAAAGTGTGAGTACCATAGTGAAGTAGGATAAAATAGGACAAATATAATAGGTTTCCTATTTAACTCTGAAAGAGTTAACAAACAACTCCAAGTCCTTTATTTCTTATCTGGCTCCAAAGGAACTAATACTGAGCTCAAACTTCCCGGGACAAAAATTTCTAGAAAGCCCCTCCCCAAACCACTGGACCCTCCCCAAACCATAAAGGCTTGTAAAATTCTGAGCCCAAAGCAAACCCATAGTTAATAACAGGAAGCACAGGGTCATAAAGATTGTTAACCATTTTTATTTATCCAAAGACAAATTTTAGGTATCTGAGAAAAAAAACACGAATTCTGCTAGCTATCTCCTCCTAGAAACAGAAGACATCTAGTATTCAAAGATTCTATGGTTATGCCACTAGTAAAATTTTCTTATAAAACAAGCTGGTCCACTCCACTCAGCGCGTGTCCCTCTGGTGGCCATACTGGTGTTAACCTCTCTAATGTGTACTCTCTCTTTCTGAAAAACTTCTCTTTTAATAAATTTTACTACTTATGCCTACTGGCACTCTCGTCTCTAAATTCTTTTAGTTTTGAAACTATCGAACCTGAATCGGGGCTCAGCTGGCACCACTGCCAGCAGGGCACCGGTTACAACAGGAGTCACTGCTGGATTATACTGGCCGGATAATATTGGTACAGACCGTAATCTCACAGCTAAGCAAAGAATTTCATGAAGGGCTTTCCTCAATCGGCCTGTGATCCTTAAAATGAAAAGAAATAATAGACAATACTGCCAAAAGGCTTCCTTTCTCCTTGGTTCTTTCATTAATGTTCTGCAATATTTGTCAGCTGCAGCTAAAAAAAAAATTATATGCCAATAGCACTCACTTTTTTTTCTCCACTGGTGAGCTCTTTCTTTATAGCAGAAACCTAGATTTCTAGATTATTATATTATAAAAACATTTCCATTACCCTGGAGCAAGTAAAGTACAGTCAAGCAAAGCATGAACGCAAATAGAAAGCAGTTCCTTAAATCTTCAGGAGCCCCTCAGAATTCACAGCAGAAGGTTATATCACACAGCTCCAGGAACCATATTATCAGAACTTTCTACTGAATAAAAAGCATAAACAAGGGCTAAAATGACCAGGCTCCCTGACAAACACTACTATAAGGGAAAAAGGGAAAAGAGACACTATCCTGGATAAATATACCAAAGTAGCCTGCTGAAAATACTGCCAAATAAACCAGCAGCACATTCAATAGCTGCTCTGAAGTTTTTCTCTCATTATAACACTAAAAACAAATTCTTAATATTTTGTAAAGAAGCTGCTTATAATCAATTCCAAACTCTTGGATGATGCATGCAATAGATGGACACTGTTATTTCATGTTAGTATTAAAAAACATCCCCTCTGAAAATAAATAAAAAATAAAAATAAAAAATGTTCTCTGACTTACAACTAGGCATTCAAATTCTGCCTCTAACTGAATATATCTGACACAGTTAAAAGCTCTTACAAACCAAGAATTCTATATCCAACAAAACTATCTTTCAAAAATGAGGGAGGGCTTAAGACATTCCTGAAAAAACAAAAGCTGAGGAACTTTTATCACCACTAGACTGGCACTACAGGAAATGCTAAAGGAAGTTCTGCAGGTTGAAAGGAAAGCACCTAGACAATAACTGAGGTCACATGAAGAAATAAAGATCTATGGTAAAGATAATGTCATGTGTAAATATAAATACCAATACTACTGTATTTTTTATTTGTAACTCCACTTTTTAAGTCCTACAGGACTGAAAGGTCAATACATAAAATATGATGAATCAATGATTTGGGATTCATAATATATAAACATTAATTTTTTATAAGAACTATATACAAGTGGACAGATGGAAGTCAATAGGAAAATAGTTTATATAAAAGTTAAGCTAGTGTTAAAGCAAATGAGATTGCTATACATACAGGATGCTAAATTTAAGCTCCATGGTAAGCACAAAGAAATGCAACTCATAAAGACCAGAAAGTAGAGTATAGATTACTACTAGTGATGGTGCAGAGAGGCAATGGAGAGTTAATGCAAAATGAGTATAGGGTTTCTGTTTGGAGTGAAGGGAAAGTTCCAATAACGGATGTTGGTGAGGGTACTGAAACATTGTGAACATGATTAATCCCACTGAATGGTATGCTTGGGAGGGGTTAGTATGGGAAGACTTATGTTGTATATGTGTTTCCACAGTTTAAAAAAAAAGAAATAAAGAGAAACTAAAGAAAAAGGGTAATTAAATGCAAAATGTAATACTGGATGGGTACTAAGAATGGAGGAGAAAAGGTTCAAAAGAACATCACTAGGATATAATAATAAATTGGAATACAGACTGTAAGCTTGACATCAACATTAAATTTTTTAAACTTGATAATTACACTTAAAGTGATTACATAAGTGAATATCCTTATTCATAGGATACTTGGAAGCATTTATATGAGTTCAATAAGTATGATATATGTAATCTGTGCTTAAAAGTTCAGGAAATGATAGATTAGATAGATACATAGACAGACAAAAGAGAAGGAGGGGGAGAGAGAGAAAGAAAGAGAGCAAGAGAAAGAGATAAGGCTCAGGTGGCAAAATGTTAAAACTGATGGATCTGGGTATCTGGAGGGGTAGTAATATGTTGAAGTTCTCTGTATGATGTCTGTATTATTTTTGCAAGAGTCCTGGAAGTTTGAAATTATTTCAAAATAAAATGTCAAAAAAGAAAAGTAAAAGAAGGAGGATACATTCCTGATCATTATGATATCATCATACCAACCCTTGGTCACCTATTCAAGACATTTTCAGGAGGGAAAAATAAATGTCTTCTTTTTTTAAAGCTCTAGAGCAAAGGTAGTGGGAATAGACATGAACACAGAAGCTCAATAATAGTGCTCAGGAAGAAAAGTGATTTAAAACAAAACCATTTTGTCACTACAATTACTTCTGGGTAAAATCACAGTAATTAGTGAATCACCAGCAGCATGCTTACATCTCTCCCCATCTTGCTCCCAAAGTGTCTTAAATGCCATCTCCAAAATTACACTCCTTGTTTGCAGTTCAAACCCTACTTGCCCTTTCCTTAAAACTGTAAGAAAACTCTGTTTTCAACATGAATTAGGAGAGTCAGTACAAAATCTGCTGGTGAACAAATGGCCCTACAGTAGTTTGAAAAGTACTGCATGGGAAAACTCAATCATACAGGTTATTGGATCAGTAAGAGGAGACCCCTAGAAAGTAGGTTGCTTATAGAATCCTTAAAATTTCCTTGCACTAAAAAGAACATCAGGCTTATTACAATTCACTTGAAAATCTTACAATAGTCTGCGAGGACTCCAAAGATTCCTATTAAACTAAATTTGAGGAATCCCAATTATATAATTAACTTTTTCCTACAAGTTAATAAAATTTCCCATAGCATATGTGGGGGAAGGGGGGGGTCCCACTAGTAACAGAGAAGGTGAGTTTAAGGATTATATATTGATTTTTGGCCACTTTCTATATAAAGCAATTTCCACTAATTTTCATATGAAAGTATACCTACAGGTTATATAAGTAAAAGGTGAAACAAAATTATATATTTAAAAATATTACTTCAGGGTGGGCCATGGTGGCTCAGTGGCAGAGTTCTCACCTGCCATGCCTGAGACCCGGGTTCAATTCCCTGTGCCTATCCATGCAAAAAAATATGTATGTATATATTACTTTAGGTGATGAAATGATTAAATCTATGGCAAAGATCTTAGAAGTAAACAATGTAAAAAAAAGGAAGAAAGCCCCTCACTTTGCAGTTTGGAATATGATTAATTAAACTGTTCTAAGGTGACCACAGCTGCAGATCCATTACTGCAGATCCACAGAGCTTTAATCCATTACTATTACAATAACTAAGTTAACAATCTTTTGAATGCCATACAGAGAAAAGCGGCAGTTTTACAATTGAGACAGAACAAAAATGATATTTCGTTTATGTAATCTGTGTGATCTTAAACTTTGGACATAATGATAAATCTCATTTTCTACATCTGCAAAGTAAGTGCAAGATGACCTAAATTAGAGGGTTTTCAAAAAGTTTATATGAAATACCTCATCCAAAAGTTGCTTCTCACTGATAATTATTTCCAGGGTCCTCAATGGATGATGGTTTCTTATCTGTTGTTTCTCTAGCAAAATCTTTGCAAAGGTCAATCATCAAAAAAACCCGACTTGAGTTGCAAGTCCTAAATATTAATCACTTTAAATAATAATACAGATGAAAATAGTGACAGTCAATTATATCCTATATATACACATTTCTAGAAAAGAAAAAAAAAGATTTATGTTTTCAGACAAAAAAAAAAAGATGTTACTCTCCCCTCAGTCAAAACCGTTATAAAAATGTTCTTTCACAAATTGTAACACATGCACCGCACTAACGCAAGGTGTGTGGGAACTCTGTATTTTATGTATGATTTTCTGTAAACCTACAACTTATCTAATCCTAAAAAAGGAAAAATGTCACTGATGTATTGTTTATGGTAAAAAAATATAAGAACTACTCATTAAGAAATATGTAAAGAAGTTACAGCATGAACATATGTATGGGCATTAGAAATGGTGCTTCTAAAGATCATTAATCAAACAGAATATATAAAATGAATATAAACATCACATAACCTATAACATTACATGAAAATGAGTATCATACAATAATAAATGAAAAACCAACAGATAAAGCTGTAATAAAGAATGGTGCGAATTCTCTAAAAACAGTTTTTTAAGGTCTGGAATATAGGAAAAGGGGTGTGCAAGTTTTCATGATTATAAAAATAAGCAATCTTAAAATTTTTTTTGAATGCAGTCAGAATAATACTAAAGGCACCACAAATTGGGGAACACCTTAGTTTAAGAGCAGGCTTATATCAGATTTATTCATTCAGGACTCTTTTTTTTTTTTTTTTAACTTTTCTTATTGCATAGTATAACATATATAGAAAGCAAAGAAATGAAAAAGCAATAGTTTTCAAAGCACTCTTCAACAAATCATTACAAGATAGATACCAGAGTTTGTCATGGGCTACTATATGATTCTCTCGTATTTTTCCTTCTAGCTGCTCCAGAATATAGAAGGCTACAGGGCTTCAATGTTTTTTTTTTATCATCACAGTCGATTTTTTTCCCTTCTTTTTTTTTTTGTGAAAAGTAACATATATACATAAAAGCTATAAATTTCAAAGAGCAGTACCACAGTTAGTTGTGGAACATATTTCAGACTTTGACGTGTTACAATTTCACAATTTTAGTTTTCTACTTCTAGCTGCTCTAAATACTGGAGACTAAAAGAGGTATCAATTTAATGACTTAGCGTTCATATTCATTTAAGTCCTATCTTCTCTGTATAACTTCTACCATCACCTTTGATCTTTCCATCCCTCTCCTTAGGAGTGCTTGGGCTATGGCAATTCCAAATTTTTCATATTGCAAGAGTCTGTCACTAATATGAGGTAGGGAGATAGAACTATCTGATATTCTGGAGAGGTTGGGCTAGGTTTCAGGACTTATCTGGACCAGGGGCCTATGTGGAGGTTGTAGGTTTCTGGAAAGCTACTCTAGTGAAAGGGAGCCTTGTGGAATCTTATATATTGCCCTAGATGTTCTTTAGGATTGGCTGAAATAGTCCTGGTTGGGAATTGGCAGGTTATGATGGGTAGCAAGGACTAACTGAAGCTTGCCTAAGAGCAACCTCCAGAGTAGCCTCTTGACTTTATTTGAATTCTCTCTGCCACTGATACTTTGTTAGTTACACTTCTTTTCCCCCTTTTGGTCAGGATGGAATTGTTGATCCCATGGTACCAGGTCTGGATTCCTCCCTGGGAGTAATCTCCCATGTCTCGAGGGAGACTTTCACCCCTGGATGTCATGTTCCCCGTAGGGAGGTGGGCAATGATTTCACTTGCAGAGTTGGGCTTACAGGGACAGAGGCCACATACTCAACACTCTCTTTGAACAAATTTTACTTACTAAGTGTAAGTGGATTTCTGTGAAGAAAAAACATTTGGGACATTTGTGGAAGGGCGCTTGCCAGGATTCGCTAACAGAACCCAGCATATGGGAAAAGCCATCAACTCTACTACAGTACAATTTCCCTTTATGAATCACCACAATGTTTTGCTGCTTTGGGTTTGTTCCAGTGATGTGTTTTGGCTGCTACAGCACCATTCTATGCTTTGAAGAGAAAAGCAGCATCTGTTATCTTTCAGGTACTTGAGCAAGATCTCAGTCCTGGGAGGCATTATATATGGTTTAAATTGTCCTAAAGGAAATTGAGGCGGGAGTGGAAATGTGCATGGGTTACCTAAAAGAGCAAGTAAGTTTCAACTTTGGAACTTTATTGTTCCTATCCTCCATGTACAATGTAAACTGTATTTCAAGGACATTTTTTAATGGCTGATTTTCAAAGATTGCAAACATGTATTTAAGGTTTCAAAATGGAAAAAACATAGGGGAATTTTAGGTATGATCATACAGGGAAGTGGTGGCAATTAAAGAAAAATAAAATTCTGCACTAAAGTTCCCAAAAAATGTTAATGAAAATAAAGATACCAGAGAAGAGTATACAATTGTTTTAGGTTTGAAGCACTTAAGAAATTAAATATCTAGACCTAGTTTTATTCTTTATGTTCCACCTGTTGATAACAGAGATGTCAAAATGTTTCAAAAGGATACTTTCAAACTCATCCAATACAATGCTTTAAAGAACAAAAACAGTCCAAAGCACATATCTTTAAATTTCCTATTATAAGAAAATGAACTGATAACTTGGTACCTCTGGGGAGATGGGCTTCATAGGGAACTTTGGCATTACCAGTTATTCTTTAAATTTCTTCTGACGATATTAAGTCATGTTTACACTTTTTACACATATTCTTACAATATTCATGGACAACAACAAGGAATACTGGGAAACTGATGTACTCCATCAACAAAGAAACATGAATCTTTTCAAGAATTTATGTGTGTTCATTTCAGGTTCTTTTATCAAAACTCTCTATCTTCCTGGAAGTCGCTACAAACATAAAGTATCTGAGCGCAAATTTTAAAACTAAACACACAGGATTTAAAGCATGTATCTACTACTTGACAGCTGCGGATCTTTGGGCAAGTGATTTTACTGTCTTTGGGCCTCAGTTTCCTTATCAGTCAAAATAATAATACCACCAAAGAATAGCAAATAATGATTACTCATAATGTATACAAATGAGAAGAAACCAGCACCATCAAGACACTTGTATTAGTGAGGAGGGAAGGAGAAGAAAATCCCTAGAAGAAAGCAAGCTTTGAGAAGCTGAAAACAAGACACCAAAATGAACTGATCCTTTGAATCAAATCAAAGACAGGTGAAAGAGTAAGCATATGAAACTCACTATGTGCACAGCAATAGGGAAGATACTAGAAATAAAGAATCAAAATTATCTGCCTTCAAGAAGTTTAAAAGGTCTCAATGAGATAAACATCCAGTTTCTTAAATGCTTCCATCAGTAGGATCTATAATGCAAAAATAAAAAAATGGCAAAACAAGAGCTCCAAACAATGAATCACTAGCATTCTATAACCCACTTCCAAAAGTTCCTCATGGCTACAAGCCAGCTCTTTTTAACCTGCGAGAAGAACAGCAGAATCTTTCGACATTTTGACCCAAGAACTAACAGGATGTCACCTGGAAGACTACACAAGTGCTAAGGAGATTCAGAGAAGAACTTCAAGCAGTACACTCATAACTCTGACTACTATAGAAACAAGGGCAAGACTATTCAAGAGTATGTTGAAAAGAAATAAGAAGAGGCAAAGCAGCAAATGTTAATTCTTACTCCACATCCAAACACATGAGGAGATGCTGACAGCTCTACTTCCTGCAGTCTCGCCTCAGGACCTTGGTGATCACTATCCTCCTCCAGAAAGGTTCTTGCCCAAGATTCTCACCTAACTTGTTTGAATGCATTATAAAGCATATTTACTTGAGAAAATACCTCAACAACCACGGAAGCAGTAGAATAACATTCAAACATGTTCATATATAGTACCATATACTTTCTTCTTAAGTTTGTACCCATTTTTATTAGCACAGCAAAAATACCGGCACTTAAAATCTTGAGATCCCTTCTCCAAAACAGGAATAATAGAACATCAGTGCAGAATGTAAAGGTACAACTAATGGGTATTTAAAAAATGGTCACCTTGCCATCTCTTTAAAACCTGGGAACCTAGGACCCAGAAAAAATTAGAACAACAGTATATAGAATCAAAACGAGGGTAAAACAAGCCATTTTCTGGCTAGCTGAGAGGCTTAGACATGGTACTTAATCTCAAAGAGATGAAAAACTCCTTCCTAAAATCAACTATGGTGTCCACATGTCAGCCTGCAGAACAACATTGCTAGCCAAGGACAATTTTCATTGGTCAGCAGAAAAAATAAGAAAAAGACCATCAAGTTTATCATGAATTAAATTTCAAAAAAAAACTTGCAAACTTGGCATGCTTATTCTCCATCATCAGAGCTAGGTTCACAAGTAAGTAAAAGGTGGCAATAAAAATGCAGAAAATGTGATATAAAACATGGCATAATCCAGTGGTCTATAGAGTGAAGACATCTAGGTTTCCGGGGAAAGGAGGTTGTGTACAAAGTTTAAGGAAATGTAAAATAATATATTTGAGTTGTATGATATTGCAGTTTTGTCATTAAAAGATGTCAAGTATTGTGGTTCAGTGGTAGAATGCTTGCCTTCCATGCCAGAGACCCGGGTTCGATTCCCAGACCAAGCACAAAAGAAAAAAAAAATATGTCAAGTATTGAAAATTTCATACATTTCAGTACAATACAACATATTTTTGTAAAGAATGGAATGAACCGTGCACTGTAATATGAAAAGTCGTGCTGCAGATGTTTCCTACAACACTTTGAGAGTAACAAGTCATATGTGAAATCAAAAGAATCAAAGTCATGACTATCATTTTACAATTCCAATACTTACAGCACATTCAGGCACTTGATCATGACTTTATGTTAACTATTGTTTAGAAAAGTTTCAAGAGGGATTGTGAAAAATACAGAAGGCAATGTTAGGACATAACTGAAATTTTTCCCTCTAATTCAATCAAAACCTGATCAAGTCATTAGCATAATAAAAGAAGGTGGTTTTTAAAATCTTATTTCCAATATTATAAGAAAGCAAAATGCCAGTGGAGGTTCCAATGGAATTTACTGAAAAAGAAATCAAACTAAACTGAGAATGCATGAGTATGAATACAGAGCTAAGTACTAGACAAAATATACACTTGACCTGAATGCCAACAACATCTAATATTTTATGTCCACATAGCACAGAAACACATTGGCTGCAATCTATCAAGAAATATCCCTAGCCAAATCTACTTAGTAATCTGATCAGTTTGCTATTTTATTGTTTAGATAGAAATGTAAATATGTTTACTATGAAAGTATAATATTACCTCAAGAAAATAAGAACAGACTGAACAAAGAGAAGAGATCATTACGTAAACGTTAATGTTTGGAGCATGACATGCAGCAGTCATAAAAAAGCATTTGTATTTTCAAAATTGGGAAGGGAAATAGACTTTTTACAGAGAGAAAATACTACTGATGAAGGATGTTCCAGTACTTCCTATTTTCCTTTTCAATGAAAGGCAAGCAAGGAGAAAGGAATACTTAGTTTTCCCAGGTCATACAGCCATTAATAATCAAGCACAGAGGCTGCCTACCATAAACAGAAACCACTGCCCATTACCATCTGTAAGAACAAATAAATCTGTGCTATAAGTATTTAACACAATATCTGTATTTAATTCTTAAAATAATATTTTTAAAGTTTGAATTAATAGAAGACATTATTATGGTTGGTCAATATATACATACACTTTAATAAATCCTTGAAGAAAAAGAAGTAAAATTAAGATCGGCAAATCTATACAGCATGCTATTTTCCTTTTGTCTGTAAATTAATATACTAGTTATGATCTTCTAATAGGATGTACTTGCCAACTGGTCAACATTTATCTCTACCAAACATGTTTTTATAACAGTTTCTTAAACAAATATCCATACAGCAAAAAAAAATTGAATATAAGTTCTTAAGTTCACCTTCATCGCTTGTTGCTTGCTGCTTCACAAGTGTCATTGGGGACCTTGCTGGAGGTTTACTAAGCGGATGGCGCCAACTCTTAGCAGTTTTGGTCTCTCCCTCTATCCTCTGGTTATAGAAATAAAAATAAGGGAAACACTCATAGTTAAAACTTACTTTAAAAGTAAGAAACTTACTTTTAATAATGATTTATGATAACTGAATTCTGAAGAAATTATTGGTGCTTATTTACCTCTTGGAAAATTAGCCCTTTCTTTCTTTTTTTTCTTTCTTAATTCAAAGGAAATAGGAATCCACACTATTAGTAACTACCAAATTTCAATTAATTTTACTCCCACTTCATATTAAAAACCTAGCTGTACTGCTGGGTAGGTTTATCAAATCTGCAATAAATCAGGAGATATCAGGGTCTTAAAAAGTAACCTAAATGCGGAATAGATATTCATAAGAATATGAGACCCTGGAATTTAATAACCGCCATGATGTTAACACGTGAATACCTGGCAGGTGTTTTTGCTTTCCATCTTCACAGAGAAGGCAATCCTGCCAAATTGAGACTGTACACACTTCTTCTGTATACAAAGACATTTAAAAAGTAATCACCACTTCTCCGTCACAAACACAGAACATCAAATGAGAGATCAAAAGTTTTCTTTGAAATTACATCATGAAACTACTTAAATGTTACATGAAATGTATGTATGCAGGATTACAGATTTCAGCAAGAACCCTCCTACAAAACTTTCTTTCCCACGGAATACAAAAAAAGAGAAACAGGGGTCACAGAAAGGTTGAAACTAGTGAATGTGCATCAACAGCTGACTATGAAAGAAAGCAGTCTTAGAAATTTCTCTGTAAGCCAAAGGAGTGGACAGAAGTGGTGAAACTTGCTGGTCTCTAACACCACAAGAAGATTCTGAGAGAATGTGTAAGAGCTTCAAATCAAAGCTGAGAAGAGAAAAGATGACAAAGCTATATGGGGTACGAATTATGTGTGGTTTATAATAGCTAAAATTTAATGTGGGAAATGATAGTTCAGTCAACAACATGAAATATTTATTGAGACCCTATGATATGTGTGCAGTTTTAAGAGATGGGAATATAGTAGGAACAAAACATGCAAGTCTCTGCACTCACGGAGTGAGCATTATGGAGAGGGAAGGAACGGGCAAAATGCCAGTGAAAAGATAAATATTTACCAGGTATTAAGAAGCTAATATGCAATGAAGAAAAATAAAGCAAAAAAAAAAGGAATAGAATGTGATGGGGAGGGGGCTTATTAATACCAGCAAGTCAAAAAAAAGCCCTTCTGGTTAGGTGACGTTGTTGTGGAGCCTTGAGCACAATAAAGAAGTAATATACCTTTGCCCATGGGGTAAGAGCATTTAGGACAGAGGGAACAGTATACAAATTAGGGACATACTCAGTGTGTCCAGAGAAAAGTTGGAGACCAATATAGCTAGAAACTAGTAAATTGTGGGGAGCATAATAGAAAATGAGGTCAGATATGACACGAAGCCTGCTGTCCTTATAACAGGATTACATACTGGAAAGAGTGCCCACAAAGAGAGAAAAAGAAGGAAGCAACTTCTTTGATAACAAATATTTGTAGTAATTTAAACTGTTCAATCCAAATCCTTATATCATGAATGTATTTATCTTTTCAATAAATAAAAATGTTTTCCTAACACTGTCCACTGAAAATTCCTATAAATAATGACCAACCCAAGTAGCCAAGAGAAGAGGCTTTAAATACTGCCTCCTCCTAAAGGAAGCCAGGGATCTCTGGAAGAAATAGCTAATTCCAGGTTTGGGGCAAGAAATGTACAAAATGAGCCTGGAGCATCTTGTAACAGAAAAGAAGGAAGGCATCAGACTATGTTCAAAGGACTCGAAAAAAAGAAAGGGGAAATTTCAACATCAAAAGAATAATATCTAGAGAGGATACAAATCATGGAATATATTAAAATCCAAGAGGTCATAAACATACTCAAAAAAAAATTCCTTATCTAGTTTTGGATGATGCTAGGAAACTTACTTATTAGTCTGAAAATTGCTAAATAAAGGGAAAGATTCAAGCCTTTTCAGAATGAACTATATGTCAAGTCAACCAAGCATCTGATGAAGAAAAGTTCTTTTACAATAATTCCAACTAATAATTAAAGACAAAGTGATAAGTTCTAATAAAATAGTGGAACATCAATACCAACTACAACCTTTAGATGAGATGCTAATACAGAACCTCATAATAGAGTATGGCTGACAAACCTGAATGCACTATTCCATCTAAACATCATACAAAAAGAAAGAGAGGGGGACAACTACCAAGATGAGCCCACAATACCACCTGTGAAGTATTCTATGATGTATTTTTTGCATAATCTCAAATCTAGATCTACCAACCAATTTCAGAAATCAAAAAGAATAAAGGAACATAATAATTGAAACAACAGGGATGCAATTTGGAAAATCCAGATTATGGGAAATGCTATAAAATACTCAATCCAGTTTTCAAGCAAATAAATAGTAAGGAACAAAATAAGAGATGAGAAGAAATATAAAAGACGTATCAATCAAATGCAATGTGTAGACCATGTTTGGACACCGATTTGAACAAAGCAACTGTTTAAAGCTTATATATAGATAGATAATAAATGTTTGTGGAAAAAAATAGACCATATCTTTCAGCGATACACTGAGGTGTGTACAAATAAAACTGCATGATGTGTGGGATTTATTTCAAAATAAATCCAACGATATAGGAGCTGAGGATTTAGAGGAAACAAGATTAGCTATTAATTGAAGCTGGGTGATGGCACAGAGAGATACATTATACTATTTTCTCTACTATGGTGTATGCATTTTCAAATTTTCCTTAATTAAAAAGAAGTTGTACTATGAGACACCACCAATCTGGGCTAGAAAAGACCACTACTATGCGCAATTCACACAGGTAGATAAAACTAAAATAATCCACACTAGGTTGCAAAAAGAAATTATCAGGAGCTTTAAATTAATGAATATCTTTATCAACATGTAAATGTCTCAGAATCCTAGCCCTAGCTCTACTGTCCAGAAAAGACTTTGGTTGTAGAATGTGGAAACTCTAGAACTTCATTTTCCACTTCTCCAAAAGATCCATCAAACCAAGAAAACAGTAAAACTGTTCACTCCTATATATTTGAGAAATCACAATCTAGGTATAGCAGTCTGTTAAAGAATCAGTTAACTCAGTTTGTAAGAAAGGGTAATATACATACATTTACATAACTATGAGAAGAATACAAAGGCTGATTACTACCGGCATACAGACACATTACATAATGCTAAGAAACACTGGTCAAAACTACCAAAAAAGAGAAATGAGTCTGTGTTACAAAATCTGTTAGCATGGTGTAAGAAGAGAGGAGAATGCCAGGTAGCTGCTCCTTAGAAGGAGCAAGCCAAGCCACTCAGCCCTCAACAGATAGCAGCATTGCTTTTGCGATGCTGTGAGTCTTTCTCAGTGAAATAAAACAAATGAAAGTTACAGAAATGGCTATATAATTACTTCCTGGGAAAGCAAGAAAACTGGCATTCTAATTTAAATGTGAAGAAATATAATTTAAGTATGCATTTGAATCATTCACCATTCCACAAAGAATCCCAATATCTGCTCAGCCATTTAAACCCTATATGAAATTAAATTCGCAATTTTGTATCTTAGTATGTGAATACTATTTTAAAACTTCTCTTCAGCCACCTGTTCAAATAAATTAGACTCCATTTATTCCATTTCCCATAAGCTTGATAAATATTTATTTTATACTCAAGCAAAATATGAAATCATATATAAAAGGATAACAGTTATTGGGTGAATTTAGGACATTATCTGTATTTTATTTGAAATTTTAAGACTATAGTTAGAAACAGGGTATTCAAAATTCCGGTATTTATATAATCCCTTTTGCTACTCAAGGATACAAAAAGGCCTGTGTTTAAATTAGCAGGGGCAATCAAGAAGTGGGTCTGATCAGCTGCCCACCCAGTTAATTCTTCAAACTATTTAGGCTCTCCTTATTCATCCACCAGAACAATTTGTATAGCTCAGAAGAGGTTAGTGAATCCTAACAATCATTATACACAGATTATATCACCTAATTCATCCACAGTCTTTTGGAATATGGATAGATTATGCTGAAAGCATGTAGTAGTGACAATGTACAAGGACAACAGGGAAATAAGAGTCAGGATAGGGAGCTTGGTAATCAAGAGGTGCCTTGATTCTTTCTGAAAAGCAAAAGGCCTATTTCTGAGAGTGGGCAGGACCAGAAAGACCAGCCTGGTACTACGATTCTAGGACCATCAGGAAAGAATCAGAGGAAAGAGTTACCAGACGAGCTCTAATTCCAAGAAAGAAGCTGAGGGAAGCCTGGGAAGAAGAGGCATTAACTGTTGTTGGCCAGAAGGAGATCAGAGCCCTGCAGGTGAATTCATTCCAGCCTAGTTAATAAAGCAGGTGATGGAAATGTTCTATATCTTGACTATATCAATACTGTATCAACATCAATATCATGGTTATAAGAGTATACTATACTTTTCATAAGATATTACTATGGGAGAAAACTAGGTAAGGCATAGACAGGATATCTGTGTACGAGTTCTTCAAACTGCTGTAAATCCATAATTGCCTCACAATTAAAGAATTTAAAAAATTTTTAAAACAAAGAAGATTAAGCTCTAACATGGGGCCAATTCCATACTCTAAATTATCACCATGTGAGCGAGAGTGCACAGAACTCATACCTCCCAGTCATCTAAGGATATATGATTAAAACTGATAAATGTG
This sequence comes from Tamandua tetradactyla, assembly GCF_023851605.1. Lineage (NCBI taxonomy): Eukaryota > Metazoa > Chordata > Mammalia > Pilosa > Myrmecophagidae > Tamandua > Tamandua tetradactyla. The sequence goes on from NC_135328.1 coordinate 90,716,480, forward strand.
AAATATTTATTTCTGCCTAAAGCAAGATTTCACCGCACAGAATGCTGTTTTCAGAAAGCTCTCTCACAACACAATGAATACAGTAAAAACAGATATTGCCACATACACTGGGGACTTTGAAGTCATTTCTCTCTCCACTGGGGACTGCTGGGATTTCTCCTGGTTCAAGGCTACTCCCGCGGCTCTCCACATCACTTTCTTCTCCCTCTGTCAACACAGTATTGCTCTCAGCAACTGAGGAGCATGACTCTGGAGATTTTGGCCAAGAAAGATTGGGGGATTCCTGAGACTTCACATGGCCACTAGACAATGATATGGAATCAGTCTCCTTGGTATTAGAGGTTGCAGTTATGGCATAGTCTCTGTCATCCTCATTTTTTATTTCCTTCATTATAGATGTGCCTGAGCAGTTTCCTAAGGAGTAAAACAGAAAATTGTTAATAAAGTCCGTATGGAATTCTCACTGAGTAAATTTTTTTAATTATTAACTATCTTCCTTCCCTTCTAAATTTCCACACGTGTGAATATAAAAGTTCAAGAAAGCTCCATGCTACCTGCATAGTTATAAAAGGCAAGACCATGAACTCTCTCAAAAGAAAACACCTTCTGAAAAAAAAAAGAGGGAACCAAAGAGGTTCTAGTACAGACCACTGTCAGAAGTCACGATGATAACTACCCAAACATTATCCAAAGCAGTAGGAACTTAAATTATTTCTAAAAGAGGAAACTATATGCCAATATATGATGCCAAGAACTGCTAATAATAAATAAACCATTCCAACTCAAAGAATGCATATAAATGGAACATGTAAGGCCATGCAGACTAAGTTACAAGCAATGGAAGTTATTAAATAGCCATAAAAAGGAATGAGATTCTGCTACATACAAGAAGAAAAAGAACCTTTAAGAAATCATGCTGAGTGAAATAAGCCAGACATAAAAGGACAAATATTGCATGATCTCACTGATATGAAATAATTAGAAAAGAAAATTCAGAGTCACAAACTAGAATATACTGGATACCAGCGGCCAGAATGGTGATAGGGAATGGGAATTAATGCTTAACTGGTCCAGAATTTATGTTTAAGGAGATGGTAGTTTTGTTAGTGGATGGCGATGATGATAGCACAACATTGTGAATATAATTAACACCCATGAATTGCATATTTTGATGTGGTTAAACACAGAAATTTTTACATTGTATATATGTTACAATAAAAATTTAAAAACAAACAAAACAAAACATAGAACTGTTCAATACAAACTATAATGTAAACTATAGACTATAGTTAATAGTACAAATATAATATTCTTCGATCAATTGTAGCAAAAGTACTGCACTAATGCAAAGTGTTAATAATGGGGGGAGGGTAAATATGGGAACTCCGTGGTTTCTGCATGGATTTTCTGTAAATTTACAATTTGCCTAATTAAAAAAACAAAGTATTCAAACTAGGGCAACATAGGTTAAAATACATTGGATAGATGAAAATACTAGTGGTCAATGAGAGGGAAGGGTAACAGGTATGTATGTATGAGTTTTTTCTTTTTATTTCTTTTTTGGGAGAGACGCAGATGTTCTAAGAAATGATCATGGTGATAAATAGACAACTATGTGATGATACTGTGAGCCACTGATTGTACATAAAGCATAGAATGTTTGTATATTAAGAATGTTTGAGATTGTATATTGTATAGCTGATAAAAATATTTTAAAAATGAAGTATTCAAAAAATAAAATGCAAGGAACCACATAGGAACAGAATGAAACCTGGGTCACAATAGTCATGGAATTCACAAAGCAGTTTATTAAATGCAGTGTGGTAGAGACTTTGGTCAAGGCCTACAAAGAAATATCTATATGTATTATATATTGTCCAACTGTCTTCTCTGTATTGTTGTGAATTCTCTTCATATTGTCTCAACATTACTGATGTTTTATCCATTCATCAAAACTCAATTCTATCACATGACCTAGGAGATATGGACTAGGCTCTTAGGCCAGAGGGGATGGTCTATGGCCCAGGCCACACTGGAACCATCCTGGCTGCACCAAGAAATAAGAAGATAAATGGTTTTCCATACCTGTGACCAACTGGTTGTGATGCTTCATGTTGGAGGATTTACAGACACCAATGATGGCCACCAATATTCTTTTTTTTTTTTTGAGAAACTACCTAAAAGAGCTCTCATCAACTTTGATTTTATGACAGCTGATTTATATTTCCATATTTTTAGAATAGGTAATTCTTATTTAAAAATATCTTTACTGAGAAATCTTCACACTCATACATTCCATACATGTTGTAGAATCAATGGCTCACAACATCATACAGTTGTGTATTCGTCACAATGATCATTTTTAGAACATCTGCATCACTTCAAAAAAGAAATAAAAAGGAAAAACTAATTCATCCCATATACCTTGCCAATCCCTCTCACTGACCACCAATATTTCAATCTACCCAATATTTTACCCTTTACTCTCTATCTATCTATTTATTTATTTATTTGCATGGGCAGGCACCGGAAATCGAACCCGGGTCTCCAGCATGGCAGGTGAGAACTCTGCCTGCTGAGCCACCGTGGACTGGCCTATTTATTTATTTTTAATCCTTATTTTTTTTACTCATCTGTCCATACCCTGGAAAAAAGGAGTGGCAGACACAAGATTTTCACAACCACACAGTCACATGGTAAAAGCTACACCATTACACAATTGTCTTCAAGAATCTACCAGAACACAGTTCAACAGCTTCAGATAATTCCTCTAGCCACTGCAAAACACCATAAACTAAAAAGGGGTATCTATATAAAGGTGTGTGAAAAATGGAGGCATTGTTTTTCCTGCCCCTTCCCACCTCCACTGAGGTCTGCCTTGGTTGCCAGGCAGTCCAGTGCTCTGGGCAGACTGCTCACTGCAGTATTCTGTCTTGTGTTGTAACAACAGGTTCCTGCCAACCTGAGCTCACTCAGCAGAGGTCTTGGGAGCCTCAAAGACTCTGTGTATAACCGTGATGCTTAACACAGTCCTGATCCTGGTGTCCTTGTGCCAGCTGCTGGCAGCACTGCTAGAAGATTTTAAATCCAAGCTCGCATGTCTACAGAATACTGTGGGTGATGGCGGCTTGTATTTCACACTGTGAACTTTTATTACAAAATCTTTTTCTTATTCTAGGAGATAAAAAAACTGGCTGTTCACATTTCTGCTCTTGTAAAGGAAACACATCAAATTTTTGATAGGTTTCATCTCCTTGAAAGAATAATTGAAGACCTTAAATCAACCATAAGAGAAGCCAAACTCAAGAATGAAGTAACAGAAATAGTAAATGTGAAGACCATGAATAAAGAACCGAAAAACTGTAACTCTTTTCCTGGATTTAAGGTACATATGTCTAGAAAACTGTGGAAAGGAGAAACATCTAAATGTTTACAAGAACTTCAGCTGATGGCTGACATTGTAAGCGATACTCCTTCCCCAGAAGACTCAACAAATCAAATCTAACATTAAGTACCTACACCCAAATCAACCCTCAAAGTCCTCAGAACAGAGAACAGTTTCACACAGCAGTAATAGACGCTTTGGAAGAAAATTGCAGAGTTGAAAGAAGCATAAAATTATTTCCACAGGAATCTCAAAAATGGAAAGGAAGAGTGGGTAAATTTTCCAAAGAGAAAAATGAGTCAAAAAACTCTAAACTGCCAATGGAACCAGTTCATAATAATAAAGTGGATCAGGTCAAATCTTCAGGTGAGTAGTTACTAAAGATGACTGATACAGCTGCTGTTCTTGAGGAAAATAATATGGATCTAAGGAACACAGAACTGGATATAATGAAGACATCAGAAAACAGAGACCTCATGGGTGAAGAACCAAAGGAGTATCGATTGACGGAATGGAATGGGATATGATGGAGTTCAATACTTACTTATACACTCTAGAAGAAAAAAGTAAACAAATGTACCTAAAATTAAAAGAAGAAACTAAAATAATCAATGCACATGATCACATGTAAAGATATCAAAGCAAAAAAATCTTGCTCCAGTCAGAATCACAAAATTGGAAAGGGAGAGGCAAAAACTCCAGCAGAAATATCAAGTACATCCCAAACTGCATCAAGAAAAAAAAAAAACACAGATGTTTATACAATGTTCAATTTAAATAGAATTTACCCCAAAAAGGTAGAGGAGGATTTTTCCAAAGCAGATAAAATCAGCAATGGATGTGAAGAGCTGAAAAATTACACAATGCAAGCAGAAATTATTTTTAAAAAGTTCAATAGAATTACTGGGTATCACCAAAGCCACATTTTATCCCAGGAGAGTAAAACTCCTGATATGGGCATAAGAGCACTAATATCTGAGAGAAACCTCTATGAATTCAGAAAAGGAAAATGCATACATAACACAAAAATTAACTTTGGAAGACCATAACATTTCTGAAAATTATTATTCCATCCCTGAAATTCCAAATGGAGCATAAAGCACATTGAGGAACCCTACAGACCAATGGCTCCCCAAGAAAGGTGGAGCATGGGGCTGACAGGGCATGCCCTGTATCAATCAGCTGCCAAACCCTGGAGTCCCTCCAGTCTGGCCAACCCCATCCTGAGTTGGCAGATACCACAGGAGATCTATACACAGCTTGTCTTTGGGCTCCTTGCACAGGCAGAAGCAGCTCAATAGCCTCTCCTCATTCACCCCTCTCACCTGAGAGGAGGCAGCTGACCCAGGTTCTCTTCCTCCACAGTGCCCGCCCATCAAAAGTCAGATGTTAGGAAGGAGTCCCAGGAGGAAGTTCCCAGAAGAGGATATACAATGCTGCCCACTATTCTGAAAAGTGAAGAGGAAGTGCCCCAAAAGTCCATTTGCTTCCCTGGCTCAACACTAATCTCCACTAGTAACAAGAGTGTATCAACACCTATCTCTAGACTACTGTTTCATTTATATAACCTGGAAAACACATCTTTACCTGCTGTGTTGATCCTCCTTTCTTTGAGTCTACTTGGAGGATCCATAACAGTAACAAGATAATTTTGTACTTATTTTGAATCTTTTAGTCTTATTCTACTGAGGAATTATAAAATGACTCAATTGGAAATTTGATAGGTTATAATTGTTAGTGTATTTTGTAACTATAGTTTACATAATATGAATCTTATAGGGTAATGTATTCTATTTAATTATATTTCTAAGTACATTTAGCATGTCATCTATAATATCAACTACAGTAACAGATTCAACATGAGAAGATTCATACATGGAAATATTTGAAACTCAAGGTTTATTTCTGTATATTAAGAGGTCAAACCCTCTGGTTATAATAGTGTAATTTACCATTATAAAATGTGGATAATAAAAAGACCAAAAAGTTAAAAATTACATATAAAATTAAATGTTTAGTGTTACATATAGATTGCATTTAAATGATTCAAAAAAAGCCTAAGAAATTATAACTTTCAGAATCATAGCTACCTCTTGGTGGGGGCTAGCCAAGTACAACTGGGGTAGAAGACATCGAAATGTTTTGTAATATTGTATTGCTTATTTGGTTTGATATATGAATGTTCACTGTATTATTACTATTCATTAAACTGATATTTATATGTTAAAAAAAAAACACAATTCAGACATCACCTACTCTAAAAATCTTTCCTTTCCAGTCTCCTATCTCTGTTCAGGGTCTTTCTTGGAAAGGCCAACAAAACGTTTCTGTGGTTTCTATCATGGTACTTATCACACAACTGTAATTATCTCCTTATTTGTCTAGCTCTCCTTTAAAGTATGAACTCTCTGGGGAAGAAAAGGTTATTGTTTGAACTATATTGACACAGATATTACAAGAACAAAAGATAATGAGGCTGAAGAAGCAGACAAGAAACAGATTATTCAGAACTATGATAAGAATTTTTTAATTTTATTCTAAGTATAATAAATTAAAAAGATGAAGACAAGACCTAAATCTAATTTTTTAAAAATGATCACTATGACTCCCATACAGAGGGATGTTAAACAGGGGTACCCAAAGTGAGTGCTAGCAAAACAAGTAGGAAGCAATATTTGCAACTGTCCCTGCAAAAGATGATCATCCCTTAACCAAGGGTGGGAGCAGTGGAAGTGCTCAGATTTGGGTAGGGACCCAAGACTGAGGGATTTGTTGATGCACTGGATGAGGGGTATAAAAGAAACTACCAACAGCCTTGATGATTATTGAAAGTACAAAAGCTTCAACAAAAAAAAAAATGCCTTACAAAGAGGCAAAGTATTGAGACTGTTTCACAGAATTGTTTCAAAGGGAAAAAAGCCAAGTAGTTGAGACTTACAGATTAAGGCTTTAGTTTAGAGAAATAGCCAGGGACTAACTATATATATGTACCATTACACTAGATAATTTTTACACTAGATAATTTTAAAATTTTTGTTGTTATAAAATAACATTTTAATAAATAAAAATAAAAAAGCTGTAACATTTATTTTCTTCAGAAAATTAACTCAAAAGCTAAGAATGGCAAATAATTATCTAAAATTAGTTTTCTCTGTTCCAGATGAATTTCAGAGGAACTTTCTAAAAATGTATTGTATACTGTAATTTGAGCTGTATAAAAAATAATTTAAAGAACATTCTTTTTTATTAAGACAAAAGGACACTGCTGGCTGTTTCGTGATTCCATACATGTAGCAGTGCTACCCCTGAATTTTATAACATTCTGGAAGCTTAAAACAACCATAGCTTATAACTTAAGCTATGTTATTGATTAAGATATGTACAGTCATGAGGTAGTAAGGTTATCTGTCCTATTGTTCATAGATTTAAGACATCAGATCATCAACCACCTACTACTTGTATGTGAAACAAACTCAGCATTTTCTCACCTGACAGTTTGATAATATCTGATAAATTCTGATCTAACTGCATCCTGCCAGCAGAGGCCTCTTCCTCAGAAGGTGTTTCTATGTTCCCCAGCTTCATAGCTTCTTCTGTCTCTTCACTGAGATTGAGATCATCTGTGGCTGGGACAGGGGTAGGGACCTCTGCCCCACTGACTGTAGATGACACTTCCTCATCCTCCTCAGTCTTAGGCCTTTTAGTGTGAGACCTAGTGCACTGGAAGCTATTAACAAGAGAAGCTGTGGTCAGAGAAGAATGCATGTAAAACATTTATCAATACAAAATATTATTTTCATGTACTTGAAGAAAAAAACTCAACTTTTTAATCACTGTGAAAAGACAATCTTCAAATTAACAGATTAAATCTGAAATTGAAACCTGAACGTTTTAATAAGTTACTAAAAGTAAAATTAAAACAAACACAAATAATTAGGGGGGAACCAGTCATTGATAAAATTTTATACATTTTTTTAAGTAAGGAAAAAGTGAAAAATAATGACATGTGAGAAAGCCAAACCGATTAAGTAAATGCTATTTAGACAATAATAACAGAAAAATAAAATCAAGAGATGCTGTAAAGTTGCAGTTAAAATCTCTGTAAATTATTCAGTGAACCAATGACTACTTTTCCTTTCCTTTTGAATAATTCATAGGCATGTGTGAAAATCATAAAAGTAACTGCTAAATACTCATTAGCTAAAATAATGAAGAGAGGAGGAAGGCTAACTGTATGCATTTAACATTTTATATCAACATATTTTCAGAGTGGACACTATTTTCATTTTTTTCAACTTCTGGTATTTTCCAGTAAGTCAGTCATTTGATAGCTTTGTCATAGATGCCTTTCTCTATGTGACACAACATTTCTAGCACTTTCATGACGGAAGAATTACAAATCAAATTTTTTAAACATCTATTTCAGCATCAAAACATATATACACGCAAAAAAATACCACAATATTAAATGCCATTAGAAGTCAGGGAGGACAGAGATCAGATAAAGGGGGTAGCCCGTGATAACCTGTGTAAACAAGCATTCATTGCTGGTGTTCCTGCTACTGGGAACAGCAGTAAGAGTGGCATCACCATCACCATCACTTTTATTGATAACTTACACAGAGGCCTAAATGGAAAATCTCTACATTACCAACAGCATACTACATATAAAATAGGATGACTGGCATCTCTTTTAGATTTCAATGAACCATTTCCTCTGTTAGATTTCCCTACTCAGATTAGTATTTTAGAAGATCATTAATCTGTATGATCAAATCATAAGGCTGCACATATTTTTAAAAGCCCCTTAACATTAGGCTTCCTAACTAGGTGGGCACAGATTCAGCAAAGTTCATGGATGGTTTTAACCTATTGAAAATCTCTTCAATGTCATAAATCTGTATTATCTGTAAACCCAAAAAAGACCACTGTGATGATAACTAGTAGAAAAGATCATAAACATAATTAGGGTACTGAATTTTCTGTCCATTAAGAACAATTCTCAAGATATTCTGTTCGTTTCTTCTAAACTCATGATGGACTACTGGCCTCCTCCCAAACCTGGCTTTTTGGTAACATACACTGACACATTGGTTATAGGCACTGACTGTCTATACAAGCTTCTCAAACATTTTTGACTGCAACCCACAGTAAGTTATATGTCTTAAATAGTGATGCAACATATACTACACACATCATGAATTAACACATATCTTTAACAATGAGAAGCACTATGATACTATTTATTATTCTATTTTACTTATTTTAAAATGTTAGTCCTGACCCATTATATTGATTTTTAAGTTTTAAAAACTACTGCTGACAATGTGACTCTGTGATTGTGAAAACCTTGTGTCTGATGCTCCTTTTATCTACCATATCAACAGAAGAGTGGAACATATGGAATAAAAATAAATAATAGGGGGAACAAATGTTAAAATAAATTTAGTTTGAAATGCTAGTGATAAATGAAGCGAGGGGTAAGGGGTAGGGTATGTATAATCTTTTTTTTTCTGTTATCGTTTTATTTCTTTTTCTAAATCGATGCAAATGTTCTAAGAAATAATGAATATGCAACTATGTGATGATATTAAGAATTACTGATTATATATGTAGAATGGAATGACCAAAAAAAGGAAGCTAGAAGCAAAAAAAAAACCTACTGCTGATGACTACAGGGTGAAATATGAACACCTGAGTTTTAGGTCTGCTACTAACTAGTTCTGAGGCTCAGGCACATCGTTTTTGTTTGGGGGGGGGGGTGCATGGTCCAGGAATCGAACCCAGGTCTCCTGCATGGAAGGCGAGCATTCTACCACTGAACCACCCATGCCTCTGTACATCTCTTTTAAATTGTGGAAATTTGACTCCATGTTCTTAAGGTTCCTCTACTCACTATAAATAAATAAATATCAGAAAATGTCAGGAAAAAAAAAGTCAAGGCAAAGATTCAGAAACACAATGTTATTGAGTTAATAGCAGAAAAGTGGAAACCAGCTATAAGTCTAATTACAGTGTAGGAGCCAAGGTTAATGGAAAACCTGTGGAATTTATTGGGAGCAACTGGCTTCGGAGTGGCATCAGTTATAAGCTGTGGAGACTGCTATCTGCTTAATTGGAGGACAGTCTGAGAGGGAGAGAATGTTTGTTTTTTCTTAAGCCCCAAGGTTTTGTTAGCTCTCTCTTGTATGTAGAGAGTAATATACTGTTAAGTAGGCACTCTATTTTATCATGAAATGAATGCATGCTTTTAGTCACCTAAACCCTGCAGTATATAAGCAGGAACTAGTTAAGAATAAAGTTGTCTGTTGTCTGTTATTGCTAAGCTTCAGACCCGCTGAACCCCAGTCTGTGTCTGTCTTTCTTTCTCTTTCTTTCTCTTTCTCTCTCTCTCTCTCTCTTTTTTTCTCTCTCTCTTTCTCTCTCTTTCTTTCTAACTTATTCCTTAATATTTTTCAAGTTCTGTTTCACAGGAAGCAACATTACAGGGATTAGCTCAACACACAGATATTAAAATTGCATTGTAGCAAATCACTTAATTACATGAAAAAACACTAACAAAATGGGTCATCAAATTGAAAATAGAGCATAGCTCCAATTTTGGAAAGGTATATAACATTACATAATATAATAAATACATAGGTAAAGAAGATAAACTGCTAAAACTGGTTATCTCTGGATAGTGAGGTAATAAGTGATTCGGAATTCCTTCATTATTCTTTTCCCTATTTTAAAAAGTGTCTCCAAAGCACAAATACTACTTTAACAGTCTGAAAGAAAAACAATGAGCAATATTGGAGAGATGAAATGTAGAATAAGACTGGAAAATATAAGAACCTAAAAAGGTAGCCTGAAGACTTGAGTGACGCAACAAACACCCTATTCAAAGGGCTGTAAAAGCCCCACAGGAGGCCTAAAAGTTTTCAAAATGGCCCTGGTCACAAAAATGGAATATAAAGTTCATGGGGACAATTACATTACTGAAAGACTACATGGTCTGATTTATAAGTATATTTTGTTTGTAAAAGTTTTACAAAATGTAGTAAAATATGGAAATCCAGGTAAGAAAAGTAAAATCTCAGATGTCTGACAAATGAAAAAGAAAACTCCCAAAATCAGAAAGAAAATCAGTAGGAGAATAAGAAAGTTTGAAATCAACTCACTGAAGTTGTATAGTGACTTCAGGAATATTCCATCCCATTCCTACATTCTACATAACACTTCTTAAAAATGCAAAATACTCTGTGCCTCAAATTTGCATTGATATTAGTAAACAGATGACTAATAGAAAAAAGCAAATAATTAGCCTTTGACAATGTCATTTTTAACGCAACATATTTAAGTAAGAATAACATAATAGGAAGGTTGGGTAAATAATCATTACCTCCTAGATGCTTTTCTTACTTTCCTCCTCCTCTGCAGCCATTCTTTTACTTCAGGGGTAGATTCTGGAGTAGGCTTCGTGTGATCAATGGTGTATATATCCTTTCCTTGCTTCCAAAGCTGATATCTGTCTGGCTGGAATTTCCTCACAAAGATATCCATTGAAATTTTCACCATGTCTTTCCTGCAGGTGCACTGAAACACAGCGAGGTGAGAACTGCTTTAAATCATTTCACTAGCTAGATAAAATTGCACTGTCAGCCAGTCTTGAATGTACTAAATATAAATATTTAATCACTACATAATTGGGGACATTGTTTTATATTTTCGAACATTCAATGAACAATAAAACTAACTTCTATAAATGAAGGTGGCAATATATATGCCCACATTTATACATGAGAAAATAAATACTCTTTAACTCTCATATAAACTGTGTACCAAGGAAAGAGCACACATTTGAAATTATGTCTGCAATACGAAGATGACTCTTCTAACAAGAATGTATCAATAAGCTGAAATCTGTAAAGTATGTAAGCTGAATACCTGGGTTGGCAAGAACAAAAGTAGTCAATGAATATGTAATTAAACTATTTTGATAAATCTTTTTTCTAAGATACATTTTAATCATTTATTCTATTAACAAACATATTCTCAGAAAGCAACCAAAAATTAACTGAAGAACCAAATGAACAGTCTTAACACAAATGCCAACATATCCACTAGGAGAAAGGGATCGTGTTTACATGAGAAGTAACTAAAGATTATTTTTAACTGAATAGGTCCTTGGATCCTCATGAACACATAGTTATCAGTCATATATAACAATTTCCTATAAAGAGTTTTAAAAAGGATAAATTAGGTCTTGAGCAAGACTATGCATCAGGGCAAACAATGCTAAAAGGGTAGTGTGGAAGAAGGCTGAAAGATTTCATTTCACTGATGTACCTTTACAATCCGAAACACATCTGGTATCAGGCTAGTTGACTGAACAACAGCAAGAGTATTTACAGATAAAACACTCTGCCACAAATTTTCACTGAATAGGTGATATTTATGTTACTGAGAGTATCATAAATCTCAGAAACATAAATATCACCTTCATGCAAATGAATTCCATAGTCTTAATGATCTCTAGTCCCTAAACTCCCTGCATAGAGTTCTAATCATGACACAGGCATTATGATTTAAAAGCTCAAGCAACTTGACTTCCCTAAAACCGACTTTATTTTCAACTGCAAACAAACATTCTGTCACTATCAATGATACAATTCTACCATTCTCTTATGCTCACACGTGACATTTCACTCCACCCTGAGAAATATAGTCTGTCACCATTCACAATTAATTCTTCCTCTAAAATATCTCCTGAATCAGTTCCTTCTACTGATTATCTCCTGAATAATCTGAATATTCTACTGAATATCTCCTGAATCAGCATCCTTCCAGGTTCATCAACAGACCCTGAATTCTAACATAAAATGGCTAACAAATTTCGCTGGTTGCAGTCACTCCAAGCATCAATCATTCTTTATAGCAGTTACAGTGATCTATAATATTTTGTAATCTTTCAAATCTGATTTCAATAAGGTTTAACCTTTCTGCTCCACCTTTGGAATGATGTCTAAACTCCTGAGTCTGGCACTCAAAGGCTCCAAGATTTGACTTCACCAGTGAAATTTCAGGTTTCTCTCCCAATGTAAATCAACATGAATGATGTCTCCAACCCAAAGAACTTAGCCACTGGATCCTACCCCACTTGCTTCTCCCTACTTCAGCACATTTACTCCCATCGCAACGTCTTCCTGGTCACCATTCTGCTATCCAAAGAATATCATCCTTAACACTGAATACAAAACTCTACTAATTTTCTACTTTTTTCCTCTTGTTGTTCTGAACCTAATACCATTTTTAAATACCACTGCTTTTCATTATCAATTATGTATAGGGAAAGTTCTAAGTTATCTGGTTATAATTATCTTGGCTTAGGAATATAGAAAATGAGGATCGTGACACATGTAAAGATATGTTCGTTTAAAATTCAATCAAAAGTTTGGACTCATCAGCAGAAGTTTTCTTAAAACATTACTCACTTTTGCTTCATGAATAAAATTAAAGGAGTAGACTAATAATGATGTTTCCCGTTAATAAGCCAACTTAGAGTGTGAGTACCTCCTTATGACTGTTGCATACTTAAGGGAGATAGGCCAATGAAGTGCATAACAATACTTTGAGGAAAATGTCTTCAGAAAAAAATGTTAAAACTCATGTTCATCTCATTTCTTCAAGGGAGCTTTGAAATCCCATTTAAGTACATTTGACTTCCACATCTTAAATAAGTTACAGAAGTTAGGGAAAACTAAAAATGGGCAAGCCTACCATGGTCAAACAGGATTGATAAGTATCAAATTCAGCAAAACCATATCCAAGGAGGAGGTCTAAGCATTAAGATGTTCCTGCCATGGGGATGAACATCGGCAGTTAGGGATATTACATGATTAATGACAATACTCACTTCTCTGTCAATTCATAAAATGCCCCTGAATTAACAGAGAATTATGAAATTAATTCAAACAACAGTGGATGGCTTCATTTGATTCCCATTGCTTGCTCTTCTTGACAATCCAAAGACAATAGGAATCAATTACCTTGTCAATTATCATTTTTAATTTAGAAACTCTTTATTTCTTTGACATAAGAGAACTCTGTTTTACACACATCAATTTCTCCTTCCCCTCTCCCATAAATCTTGAACTTTTTAAGCATGCAACAAGATCTCCGAAGTTTGACTACTAAGCTCAATGAAAGTACAATTGGTGAACGTTAGCTTCAATTTTAAATATTCAGAAATTAAAAGCCATAAAGTACCTAGCATAAAACAAAGGCAAAGGTCAGTGTCCAAAACAAAAACTTCAGCAGTACAGAAAAAATCTACTGTTGCTAGTATTGATAAATGTAATAAGCACTTAAATCCTGTAAAGATAAAATGAAATCATTTAAGAGAATTCACTATAGTTTTATTGGTAATCAAGGGAGACATTAAGAGTCTCAGACTACAAAAGTCTGTACAAAGAACAAAAACCAATAATAGGTAAAGTAAACTATTTTTTATATGAAGTCAAAATTTTAATAAGAATGGCTATTCTAACTGCTCCTACTAAGAATATATATACTAGTCTAAAAAGCTAAGTTAAAATTAAAAAAAAAATCAGTACTCTTTTTGCAATGAATTCCCCCAAATCTCACTACTTGAAGACTTATCACATAGAATAATGCTTATTTGTTTGCTGGATATCCTGGATAGTCAAACTCATACTCTCCAATATTTATTCTGAAAATAAGCCATCTAATTTAAAGATGAAAATGTCTTTTTAAATTGGCAGCTAAAACAGAAAATATTAACTGTTATGAATTGTGAAATTAGAAATTTCAAATGACTACAATATATGCTTAATAAATGAGAAGTTACTAGTTAGCTAAACAGCTATTACCTTATCACAGTTTCTTTGTGACACACAGGATAGCTAATTATGAAAGGAAATGCTTTCATGTGTAAATTTCTGTAAAAAGTCTTTGAAAGTGCACAAAAATATGTGTGGATATTCTAGTTTTCAGTTTATTTATAAAAATTAAATGAAAGAAAATTAAGGAAGTAAGGAAGGAATACATTTAAATTAGACTGATTAACTGAGGATTACGTCAACCATGAATTGCATTCATGTTAGATTTTTCTAAATAACATAACCCACTAAAATTACTATCCAATCAATGACATAAGAGATAATCTACAAAGATGATTATTATTTACATTTTAAAGATTTGGTACAAGGACTGAAGGGCAGAACACAGTGAAAGGCAGAGTCTGGCTGAGGCAGCCCCCCAGACCTCCTGCAGTGTGGTGGTTTTAAAAATATGAGACCAATGACCCCAATATTATCTTTGATATGTCTCCCTTCAAAAGGTAGCCTAATTCCCCACCCCTTGAGTGTCAGCTGAACTCCATGACTCACTTCTAAGTAGTAACTCACTGCTACTAAGAATAAAGTGGTAGTAATGGTGTGTGACTTTGGAAGACTAGATCACAAAAAGGTACTGTGGCTTGAGTTTCGTTTCCCAGCTCAGCTTCTCTGGAATCCTGTGACAGGGGGAAGTCAGCTGCCATGTTGTGAGGAGACTAAAGCAGCCCCGTGCAAAGGCCTTCATGGTGAAGAATGAAGGTCTCTAACTAAGAGCCATTCTCATGTGAATGAGCCATCTTGAAAACAGTCCTCCAGGCTTAATGAAACCCCAGCTGACCTAATTAAAGATCCTGAGCCATAACCACTCAGCTGAGCTGCATGAGGGATCCTGAGTCTTGGAAACTGTGATATAATAAATGCTTGCAGCATTAAGCAAAAAAAAAAAAAAAAAAAGAACAAGCAACAACAACAAAAAACAGTTCTATTTGGGATTAGTATGTAATGGAAGATGAGGAAAACAAAGTACTGTATCAATCTTGTGAGGAACCACAAAACCCTTGATGCAGTCCAGCACAGGGCTTAAAAATATGGATTCACAAAACAGTTCATACTATCTAGCGCAAGTTATTGAACTTTTCTCAGTTTCCTCATCTGAACACTAAGAGTAAAATGATAACTACTTCATGGGGCTAATTTAAGAATCAAACTTTTTGTAAAGTACTTAGTATAAATCATTTAAAACATAAATACTATAAAATGCTTGTGATTAATAAAAAATAGGATAAGTCTAATCAAATAACATTATACTGATCTGACCACAAGACTATAAGGATACTTACTGTTATAAAATTTTTTCTCACAAAGAAAGGTGAAGCAATTGAGCAAATAAAATTCAGGGTACTATATTTGACAAATGTGTCTTTAAAGTCTGGGAGAAGCACAAAGTAGCTTTGAAGAAGCACATAGACAGAGCAATATCAGGCTTCAAGAGATTGAGAGAAGACTGAGTCTTTGTTACTGGGTGGGCCAGACACAGTCTACATCTACAGCTATTCTTTGGATGGTTTGTTGGACCTAAATTCAGCTCCTTTGTTTCCCATAAGCAACTAAAAATTGGGCCTAGGGGAAGTAAGTTGCATTTTTGTAGGGGAAATGTCCATAATACAAATGAATCCTCCCCAGGTGCCAAAGGTAAAATAGGGTTAGGTAGAATAAGATGGGAGCAGAGATACAATTCATGTGACTTCTTTCTTCTGACTCCACTGTGTCCAAAAAAGAACAGTTTTTCACTATAAAAACACTGGTGTTATATAGCTCCATATAAACAGTTTGAGGAGACTTCAGGTACTGTCCATTTGAATGCCAGGCCTGAGGAATAACTTTCGTAAATAAAGGGGGAATGTAGTTCTTATTGTTTATAAACAAAATACCAATGAATTTGAACCAATGAAATAGCACTATTTCATAGCTATTTTCTTAAGAAATTCAAATCAATAATGGAAAAAATTGTTTTAAAATACGCTGTGCTTTTCAACAAAATTTA
The DNA here is from genome assembly GCF_023851605.1 of Tamandua tetradactyla. Classification (NCBI taxonomy): domain Eukaryota; kingdom Metazoa; phylum Chordata; class Mammalia; order Pilosa; family Myrmecophagidae; genus Tamandua; species Tamandua tetradactyla. The sequence continues at coordinate 90,732,750 of NC_135328.1, forward strand.
GCTCCCCCTGTCTTGAAGGTTATCAATTAATTACATTCAATTCACAAAATCGGTTCATGAGATCAGGAAACATCCATTTTCTATCTAACCCCCAGCAAAACTACCTAACATTTGCAAATTCATAAACTGTGAAAACATGGGCGTATGTATAAAACATAAAAAATGCCAACTACTCAGTGGAATCACCATTCACTGGCTTTGAGAGGCCAATACTTCATACAATACAGGTTGCCCTGTGAAAATGAGTATTTCATAAAGAACAAAAGGAAGAGAGATATTATCCATTTCTTTTGCTATGACAACAAGAATCAAGAAGAATGTGTAACTAACATAATCAGACACAATTTTTCATTATTTCTACATTAGGTAGTAACAAAGACACAGCTAAAGGTTAGGCATAGCAACCTCTTATTGAACAAAGAATGTGACTGATGGTAGTAACTAACTAGGGTCAAAATCAACACTGAGGCCTCACAATTTTATTCTAAATCATCAAACTACACTCTCATAGGCACCTACATAATTTAACATTTGACAAGTTCACAAACTACAATGAAAGGAAAGTTTAGATAATTAAATGGGTAGAGAGAGCATCAAGAGAAATTTTAACCACAAAATGTAAGTATTACTAAACTGACAAGTTCATGATGATTATTTGTTGAACAATATTTTTGATCCACTGGTCCACAAACCACACTTTGTTTTAGGCTGCATCTCTTTTATTCCCTTCTTTTTAAAAATGTCCTTTTACATATTTCAATTTAACCATGGCCAAACCTTATCTCTGTTCTTTTAGGTTTTCATCTCTTTCATTCCATCCTATTTTTTAATGTCCATTTATCAGTTCCAATTTAGTCATGTACAATCCCTAACCACACTTCTGATCCATTCTCTGCACATGTTGGCAATTTCTTAACATTAAAACACACCATGTTACTATTCATTATGGAGTAAGTTGCTATATGATACACTGGAAACAAAAGCTCAGGAACAATAGGGATCCTGAATAAATGACCACTCTATTACTTACACAGCACAAGGAGTATAAAAGAGCAGAGAATGGGATCCCACTGTGGTCAGCACCCCATGGAAGCCAACTACCAGGGTCAGGGTTGGGGGATGGCAGCCCCACACACCCACTTCACTTTTGGAGATGAGGATCCTATGCTGTCTGAGTGCTGGGTTTGGATACACCCCAAGGGTGGGGGTCGTGCCACCAAGCAAAAAAATATAAAGCAAACTCTGTACAGAGTTATGGCTCTGACAACCAACTGGGGCTGCATGTTTTAGATTTTTAGTTCCTGATATAGTCTGGTCGCTCCATTTCTGGATAGCTTGTTTTTCACAGTTGAGCATAAAAATTTCCACAGGCTGCAAAATGTAAACATATCAAAACATCTGCATGCAAACAAGTGGGAGAGGAAAAGGAGGGAAGGTTATACAACTTTCATCCATGAGTACTCCTATATCTTCAACTTTATCTCATAACCATCATACACACCAGCTAACAATATGCTATACATAATCCCCCCAAAGTAAATGGGGTACATTTCCATAGCATCATACCAAATTCAAATGAAACAAAGGCCCAGCTCTTTGGGAATTTGTCACACTGCTAACACATTAAATCTGTGGACTTTCAGGAATCCCAGGACTTTCTATGCCACACTTGAGCATAGTTATCTCTCATCCTGAATATGAATTATGAACAATATTTCACAAAATACATTTAAATATATAGGTTAGGATTTCTCATCAGTATTTTGTTGACATTATATTCCAACAGAGATGCCACTCAATTTTTTATGGAACTTAGTTAAATCAATTAACAGAGACACAGCCTAACTTAAAGGGTTACTAAGAAAAATGAAAATAAGAAAACGGAAACTCCTTGAAGGTTAAAGCCAGAATGTATTCACAGAGTATTGTTCTGCTATTTCTAGAAAATCAGTAGAATACTGTATTTCCATAGTGCATTCATTTTTTTAATCATAAAATTTTCATTACCATTCACAAACTTTACTATTTTCAGAGTACTCTAAACAAACCAGTATAGTCTGCTAAAAAACAAGTGCATATTAGAAAAAGAAGAATTGAGAATCAGCATAATGAATGTAGATGAATCACAACAAACAAATAAATGTGATGCTGAGCTGAGTAAGATGTGCTGTCTACTGGATAAGGGATTGCTGGCTGTAAAAGATACAATGCAGCGACCAGACCATTGCACTGCATAAACAAGGGAATTCCTAGGACCACATGTACATGCTCAGGATAAGACAAATATATGGAATGAACAGGGATTACCCTATACTTTGGCCACAAGCTATTCTCTAAACTGACCGAATGGAAAAACTTCAAAGGAGAGCACTTACAAAGGTCAATCTGCAAAGATGTGAAAAAGTGGTTTCTCTTTTTCCTCCTCTTTTTTTTTTTCCTTTTTTGGTGAGTTCTTGGCAGTCAAGGGAAGCTCTATCACAACACTGCCAGATACAAGCTTGAGCAACAGGTACCTCAAAGTCTACTTTACAACAATACATTAAAATATCAAAATGTCCAGGTTGCAACAAAAGATAACAAAACACACAAAGAAACAGGAAGTGATGGTCCAGAAGAGGTTAAAGCATTAGAAACCATCAATGAAGAGGACCATACCTATGTTATACCAGACAAATTGTTTTCAAAAATAGTCCTAATTTATTCTCTAGTATCTTGGAGCAGCTAGAAATAAAAATCAAAAATTATGTACTTGTAACCCATACAAAACTCTTAAATTTGTTCTACAACTAATTGCTGTGGGGTACTTTGAAATATATTGCTTTTTTGTATATATATGTTATTTTTCACAATAAAAAAATATGGGCAAACAAAAAAGTGGTCCTAAATATGCCAAAAGAGCTAAAAGAAACCATGGACAAATAAATGAAATAAGGAAAATAACAGATGAGCACAGTGAATATCAATAGAGGGAAGGAAATTACGAAAAGAAACCAAACAGAGTTAAAGACCAGAGTAATAGAAATTAAAATTTTCATAAAGGGGTAAAACAGTGGCTTGGAAGTGGCAGAAAAATCAGTGAACTTGAAAATATGATTGTTGAAATCATCTAGTCTGAAGAGCAGAAAGATGAAAGAAGGAAGAACAGTGAACAGAGACTGAGGAACCTGTGGGGTACCATAAGTTGTAGCAATACATACATTGCAGGAGTCCCAGACGGACATGAAAGAGAGAAAGGGGCAGAAAGACTAAGAAATAATTGCTGGAAACTTCACAAATTTTACAGAAGAAATGAATATACATATCCAAGATGCTCAACAAACTCCCAATGTACCCACATCACGCACGTTACAATCAAACTGTTGAGCACCAAAGATAAAAAGAGAGAATTCAGGAAGCTGCCAGAGAGAAGGAATTTGTCACTTAAAGGGAGGCACAATAAGATTAAGGGTCAACTTCACATCAGAAACTGTAGATGCAAGAAGGCAGTGAGAAAACATATTTAAAATGCTGGAAGCAAAATCTGTCAGCCAGGGCGGGCCACGGTGGCTCAGCAAGCAGAATTCTTGCTTGTCATGCCGGAGACCCAGGTTCGATTCCCTGTGCCTGCCCATGCCAAAAAAAAAAAAAAAAAAATCTGTCAGCCAAAAATTCTAAATCTGGCAAAACTGTCTTTCGAAAAGAGGAAAGGATTAAGATATTCTGAGATAAAGAAAAGCTGAGGGACTTGGTCATCACTAGACCAGCCCTACAAGAAACAGTAAAGAGAGTTCTGCAGCTTGAAAGGAAAACACATGGAGATTAAAAATCTCCAGAGTAAATATAATGGCATGTGTAACTAAAAATACCAGTACTATTATATTTTTTTAATTTGTAACTCCACTTTTTACTTTACAAGATCTAAAAGGAAAATGAATAATACGTAATGATAAATCAGGGTTTTGAACTCAAAATATATAAACATGTACATAAAAGTAGGGGATAGAAAGGCATACCAAAATAGTTCGTATATGTTGCTGAAGTTAAGTTGGTAGCAAAGCAAATGAGATTGCTATAGATTTAGTGCATAAAATTTAAGCCCCCATGGTAACTACAAAGAAGATATCAGAGAATCTATAAGTTCACAAAGACAGTTTTCCAGAGGTCAGAGACAGGGAGAATGGGGAATGAATGCATAGTGAGTGTGGGGTGTCTATTTGGGGACACACAAAGTTTTAGAAATGGAAGGTGATAAGGTACTGCAACATAGTGAATGTGATTAATTCCATTGAATATTATGCCTGAGAATGGTAGAAATGGGAAAGTTTGTGTCTTATAAATGCTACCACAATCAATACCAATTTTACAAAGAAAGAAAGAGCAAGAAACAATGACAATTAAATGCAATACATGATCCTGGATGGGATTTAGGATTACTGGGACATACAAAAACTTGGAATATAGAATATAAGTTTTATGTCAGTGTTAAATTGCCTGAAATGACAACTGCATTCAAGGTGATTACATAAGTGGATATACTTATTCTTAGGAAATGTACATGGCACTATTAAGTGTTCAAGGAGTATGAGGTACACAATCTACACTCAAATGTTCAGAAAATGAATTAAATAGACAAACAGATACATGGATTAATAGAAAGATACAGTAAATGTGGCAAAATGTTAAAATTGGTGGATCTGGGCTCTATATGGGTTTGACATTATTTTTGTAATTATACTACAAGTTCAAATGTATTTCAAAATAAAAAGTTTTTTAAAATCCCTAAAAGCCATACAGATATTTCACATAGTCATAGTAAAAAGTATGACACCAAAACCAAAATTCTTATTCTAATGCTAATAAATCAGTATTATTATTATAAATACTTACATCATATCTGACCTTCTCCTACCTAATTTTAAACCATGACAGGTAGGTATTAGGTCTTTAAAGTGGATTTTACATGTCTAGAGGATAAGAGGTTCTTGAAAACATTTATTAAGTAAGTAAGATTTTTAAAAACATATGAGTTAACAAAGGTTCAGAAAACTTACATAATTTACTCAAGAACACAAAGCTAATAAGGAATACAGCTCTTACCAGATTCAAACTAGAATAACTCCCATATTCTCTTACCCACTCTACTATGGAAATTCAAAAACAAAGCCATGCACCATGCTTTAAAATCAATTTTAATTAACATGTGGGTCATTTACTCAAACTTCACATGACCCATAATCAACATGAAATTGTAGCTGAGAACTGTTAGTTCACATACTGCAAATGTCTGAGGCACATTATTTTTACTTTTTATGGCCAATATTAGGCCTTGTTGATAGAGTTTATTCAGTCTTGCTAACAATTTTCCAAATTAAGTATCCCTCCCATCTCCTACTTCTAATAGGTTTAAAGTAATGTCTTCTGAATATTTTCAGGCTGCATCATGCCAGAATATGTCTCCCTTATAAGGTAACTTAAGGTTGGGACTAGAAACGCTTTCTGACCTAGGTAAACACTATTCAAGTAGAAAGGGAAAGCTACACATAAAGAAGGGGGAATAGATTTAAACAGTTTGTTCCACAGGTCTCCAAAAGAGTCTACAGAAGCTATTTTTAGAATTTTTGTGTATCAACACCTAGCCGAATATCTGATATAAACACAGTAGAAGTTCAACTTTATAGATATTAAACAATCCACTCCTGCTCTGCCTTGTAGAATACGGTAAGAAATTGAACTATTTAGAATTGAGGGGTAGATAAAGGTACTTTATTCAAAATTCTTCTACTACATGTAGCACTTTACATGGATGACAAACTTGGCCAAAATCAGATAAAGATGGGAACTCTACACACTCTCAGGAATCTAAAAGTCTAATGAATATAAATATTTGTTCACAATTGTCTACATAAGATTCTATATGAGAGAAGGAATAAATGACCTGGAAATATACAACATATAATCCTTTTCCTAAATTATTTTTGTTATAACGCCAAGGGATATTGACTTCTATTTTCAGCATCTTTCAGATAGTTCTGAAGACTTGCTACGTGATGCAGTCACATCAGAAGTTTACCCTGTACCGAGAATGAACTTTACTTAGGAAGTAAATCATGCATTCCAATTGTCATAATTCATGGATGAAAACTAAGATGCAAAAAGATGAAGTGACTTGTTGATATCACAAGGATTATTAATGGAAAAACATTCACATACTCCAAGATTCAGTATCCTACCTACCAGCCTCTGTGGAATTTTCAATTTCCCATTGCCTAAGCAACCACTGAGTAGCTAGGATCATGCTGAATAATCCAAGGGAATGAATACAAATGAGCCATCTGCTAGGTTTCACAGTAGAATGCTGGCCATGTTAACTATCATTGGACTGACGTTGCAGTCATTTACCTCTTCTCCACTTCCTTTGAATCTGAGATTCAAGGCAGAATCTCCCATCCTCTTCCATCATTTTTTGCACAGTTTAAACAGTGCTATCAATGTAGAACAATATTAGTGGAGAAAGATTTTGTAAGGCTTGGGGAGGGGACCAGTAAACGAAAAATATATATAATAAAATGGATATGGAATCATAATGCAATTGCCCAGAGCGGGTGGTATATGTTAAAGGTTCTCCAGCTTGGAAGAAAGAAAAACACCTTGTTAACAGCTTTCAAATCAAATCTATGTTGCCATATTTTTTATTTTGTTTTTGCTAGAGCAATTTTAGTTTGGCAGAAACATCATGCAGAAAGTATAGAGTTCTCATATATCCCCCTCTCATTCACGTTCTTCCTCTATTAGTAATACTTTGTTTTAGTGTAAAGTTTTCATACTTTTTAATCCTGTATGTACATACTGAATTTTAGAATTGAATACCAGGAAAAATGAAACCTTGATTTTTTTCAGAGGTCAAGTAAATAACGCTAAAATGAACTCCATGCCTTCTGATTATGTCCTTTTCTGACTGAAAACTCTCTAGTTAAAACTGACTAGACTAAAAATCTACTGCCTTTGGTAAATTATAAAAGGTAAACACATAATTTTATTGAAAATCAAAATTTCTAAATTAAGTAACTACACATACTTTTTCAGAACCACTTTCTTAGGAAACTGAGCAGCAGTACTATAAGTAAATAATTCAGCACTTCAGGTTCATTTTATCTGATAAGTCTTCCCTTCTCATTCAAATGTGAGGATGTGGCTGGCACTATGAATATCTTTCTAATAAGATACTGTTTCACTAGGAGTCTATGAGGAATGCTAATTCCCCACTTTTGTCTGTTATTAATTTTATGAATGATTGAAAGTAGAGAAGAGTGCATCAAAAGAGAACAAACAGAAGATAGAAAAACACACAATGTAGTTCAAGGGTACTTCCTTTTCTCTCTGGACAAAATTTAAAACACCATCAATAGGGAAATACAGGGATAAACTCTTGCTACAGGAACATTCATTATTATCCTAAAAAAGCAAGATGGGAATAACAGGATTTAAATCAGTTCAAGGCCAAGAGAGATTGAGCGTGTAAAACTAACTTCTGTGACTATAACCATCAGATGCTTGAATTCAGACTCACAGTAGCAAAATGAAGCTGCACTGAACCAAGCAATCCCTGGCATGTTAAGAATAAATCACATTTACAATTTCAGGCTGCAGAACAAAACTTTTAAAATATGAATACTCTATAGCCAGTAATGCTACAACTGGAAATTTAATATACCAAGAAAATAATTATGAATAATGAGAAAGAATGCTCATGTTAAGAAAATGATTAAAATGGGACAATTCTTGGAAACATTTCTTGGAAACAATAGGGCACTAACATAAAAATCATAGAATATCCATGAACATTAATCTTGTGGAAGAATATTTAATGGTGTATAAACACATTTACCATAAAGTGGGGAAAATGGTATATTTATAAATATATTCATATATGTTATATATATGCATGTGTATTTATAATATACCTATGTGTATTAGTCAGAGTTATCTAGAGAAACAGAACCAACAGGAGATATCAGTAAATATGAGAATTATAAAACTGTCTTCACCAACCGTGGGAATGTAAGAGTCCAAAATCCATAGGGTAGGTTGAGAGGGTGATAATTCCAGTGAAGGATCTAAAAGGCTCGCTGGCTGAAGAAACAAGGAAAATTCTGTCTTCTCCCTTAAAAGTACTGAATGGATCAAATCCAACTGAATGGATTCTCTAGTGTGTGGAAGAGTTGATGTAATCAGTCCCAGATGCAATCAGATGACTGATGATTTAATAAACCAGCCTTCCAGTTTATCAACCAGCCATGAAATATCCATGCTGTAACAGTTAGGCTAATGCTTGCCTGACCAGACAACCGGGCACCATCACCTGGCCAACCTAACACCTGAATCCAACCATCACAATATGTATGTGAGAAAATAACTGAGTTATTTGCTTAGATCCAACTTTTGGGCAGAGGCAGGAGTGATGAGTACCATGCGAACTCGCAGGGTAGGAGGAGGCTGCTCGGGCTACAAGCCGAACACTTGGAATGGGAATATAGTCAAATTGGCTCCATAAATAGATAGATACCATTTTTTTTAACTTTTTAAATTCTATAATATAACATATATACAAAGCAAAGAAAGAAAAAAGTAATCGTTTTTCAAAGCACTACAAGTAGTTATATGACAGATCTAGAGTTTACCATGGGCTACCATACCATCATCTCAAATTTTTCCTTCTAACTACTCCAGAACATTGGAGGCTAGAAGGAATATATATTTTTTATTTTCACATATTTTTCTTTTTTTTTTGAAAAATAACATATATGCAAAAAAAGCAATATATTTCAACGTACAATGCAATAATTAGTTACAGAACAGATTTCAGAGCTTGGTATGGGTTACAATTCCATAATTTTAGGTTTTTACTTCTAGCTGCTCTAAGATACTGGAGACTAAAAGAAATATCAATATAATGATTCAGTAATCATAGTCATTTGTTAAATCCTACCTTCTAGGTATAACTCCACCATCACCTTTGCATAAATAGATAGATACCTTTCTCAATGAATGCCATTAAATTTTTCTCTCAATCTCAATTTCTCTACATCTATCCCAAAAAAAAGTATTTCATTTTACAACGCCGAGTTCTTTTCTTCACATCACCTACTACAATGTATAATTTTATTTTTACGCATTTATTTAGTTAACGTCTGCTTCCCACCCTAGAATCTAAGTTCCTGGTCTGCCCTACCAATGTATATCCATCACCAGCACAGAGTACACACTCCATAAATTATTAGTTGAATGATTGCCAAAACACCAGGATATTACTGGTAACACCAGAAACAACACAAAATTAAAATTAAAATCCAATGTCAAGCTCATTCAATTGAATAATTTGATGTTCTGCCTCATATGTGTTTACTTAAGTTATGTGTAAACTGAATTATTTGATTTTCATGTAGAATCTCTGATTAGAAGATCTCAAAGTATTTCATTAGTAAATATGGGGATTCTGCCTTAATTAATGGGAAACAAGTCATTAATATTAAGGATCTTTTTTCTAGGAAATGATATACAGCCAAAAACTTCAACTCAGATTTCAAATTCTTCATCTGATCAATAAGACATTGGTTAATTCAAATGAACCATAAGATTGTTATACACAAAGGCACCACTGACAAAAAAAATCTATAAAGTAGTTCAGTAAGATCTGATTAGCATACCTTGCAAAACCTCATTAATTAGTTCCAGTGTAAAAACAGGTTACATAAGTGGAATTTTAATCATCTACAGGTTTTCATATTCACATGTACTTTTAATATGTTTAAAGCCAAGCTGGACTAAGGCCAAAAACAATAAAAAAATATGGTCAACATTAATCACACATTATGTCAAACAATAATGACCACATTAAAACAATTCCACCCAAGACAAAACAAATAAAATAACAATTCCAACCAACTATATTTCTGGTACCAAAAAAAATAGGCCCACATGTGCACAATTTATGTAATAATCACAGTAAAGATTCTTCATCTTTATGTGCAAAAAAAATCATTCACTTATTTACATCTGAGTAAATAAATGAATCTATAGCTTATCACACTCCATCACCTATCAAGAAATAAAAGTAATGTGCTATCTTCACTACAATGAACACATAAAACCTAGAGTAGCTTAAATTAAAATACAAAAACTTTCCTCACTGGCTCCTGACAGACCAAATTAAAGAGGAGAAGAAATTAGAGGACAGGGAACAACTGAAATTAGTGGAATAGTTCACCATTTTGAGGAGTGATATTAGAGGAAAGGCATAATGTAGCAATAAACAATTACCACACCAGGGCTGCTTATACTTTGCCTTCTGACTATTTCCCAAGAACAGAGGAAATAAGTTGAAAATTGCCTCCCAGTACTCTAAGTCAATTTTAGAAAATCATTTTTGCTGCAAATTTACCATGCCTCATCCATCTACACCTCAGATCCAAGACTGTAAATGGCAAACCCTTCTTTCATGAGGTAGAATCATGAAGCTTATCACACCACAGTTTCTATTTCCCCTCTCAGTGAAATGTATACTGGAAAGAAAACATTAGGCCTCATTCTTTAATCAAATATTAAATTACATCTATGTTGATTTCTAATTTAATAATTCTACTACTACAGTAATGTTCATGGAAACAAGCTATGACCTTCATTCTACAAATGTTTCCGTGGCAAAAATGTATCAGGAATTCCCTAATGTCCAATGAGAAAGAGATACATAAATGAATAGTTTATCCACCTTTATCACATGCTTTATGAATATGGTTTCTCTATATTCATAAAGCATGCAACTCTGAAAGCTTTTTACCAAATATCCATCCTATTTCACCATCAGAGTACCTTTCATCAAAGAACAAAAGAAATCTCACCAACTGCTACGAAAAAAAATGGGAGGAATGAGCTGATACTACCTTCTACCATTCAAGGTTCTACTCCTAATAATGTAAGAAGAGTGCACATTTAATGCCTAGAGTTTATTTCTGAGGTTAGAAAGAAAATTCAAGCACCAGTGTGTTTACACTTGGCAGGTACCTGTTTCCAAGCCAGAATCCACATTCAACAGCAGTGTCTGAAGGGCATGACCCAGAATTACCTTACTCTAATATCTGTCTTCTTCCTTCCCGCTCTCATAGATGCTGGTTAATTATCTGACAAATTAGTTTCTGTTTATTCCTAGTCATTTACACAGACTGTATTTCCCAGACTCCCTTGCCAAAGTGTGCAGCCATGGAACTGAGCTGTAGCAAATGTAATGTGAGCGACACAAAGATAATCTGACCCATTTCTAGACCAATCCAATAAAAATCTGCTATCTATGATTCCTTCAGCTAGATGAGAATGCACAAGATGAATTCAGAAAACTCCACTGAAGGTGGCAGAGCCTCGGTCAACCTGGATCCCTGATCATTTATCACTGTGTGAAGTAAAATTCTTCCTTTCCTAGACTTGATGTGGGCAAGAAATAAAGTTTTTTGTACCTACTGCAATTTTAAGGTTTACCTATTAAAAGAGCAAACATTATTTTAACTAATACACTAGCCTAAACACTTACATCTTACAGTTTAGTATTTTTCTCTTACTCACCAAAAATATTTTAGAATTCCTGCCTGCAATAGTATTGGGTATATTACAAATCCAGTTTGCAAATGGATACTCCTAGAAGGAAGATACTCATTTAGATCGTGTTCAGGAGAGTGTGCACATCTTTCCATCTTGATAAACAGCTTTATAAAAGTCCCATTGGTGATAACAGTTTTATTTTTTCTTTACTCAAGTTCTAATGTCACAAACAAGATGCCTCCGTTGGTCCCTGGCTTCAAGAAACGAATCTAGCTCAGAAACCACCAGGCCCTTATTACATGGAGCAATTTTAATAATAGAAAAAGCCCTTACTCTCTATTGCCTCTACAACAAGAGGCCAACAGGCCACAGTTTAATTCATGTTCACTACTTTGCCTTTCTATTCTATTTCTGATCCATGTACCTATGTATTACTTTTTCATTTTCACTGTTTATAGATCACTTCTCTGTTTTGGGAGCAGGATGAACTTACTGAGCCATGTTGACTAGTAGTCCCAAGACTCCTATGTGAAACTACATCTCTTTTTAGTGAAATATCCCTTGATAATGTAGTATCCATTAAAGTTTGTAACTATAAGCTTGTTGACAAAGATTTCTGAGCCAATAGTTGAATTACTACAGGAACATAACAAATTGCAAATTCATTATCTGCAATGTCCATTAAAGTTTGTGGTTATTAAGCTTGTTAACAAAGACTTCTGAGCGAACAGTTGAGTCCCTACATGAATGTAACAGCTTGCAAGTTCATTATCTGTATTTGCAATTTTCACCTTTCTAGAATTCCATCCTTCTTTAGGTAACATCATCTTGAGTCTTCCCCAAGCTCAGGCTAAGTATTTTAAGGAGAGGCTAGATTGGACAATGAAACATTCCTTACTTTGTTACTCAGATCTAAATACTAATTTTAATAATAGTAAAATGTCAAAAATATGGCAACCTGCAACCACAGAGATAAAAATTTACTACAACCCGAAAAACGAACATTGTATATCAAAAGATAATTTTCAGCTATTGACACTGAACTACAAGGTCATTTGGAAACCTAATTTACAAGAATTCTTACTTTACACATTTACAGTCCATAAATGGTGTACAATCAAGGCTTACAATAAGATCACATAGTTGTGTATTCATCACCAAGATCAATTTTAGAACACCTGTTTCACTACAGAAAAATAAAAAGAAAAAAGAAAAAACTGACTATACTTTTAACTATTTCAAGCTAATGAAGACGATGCTAGCAAACACCTACTCATCATTGTTTATATCTTATTTAGCAAACATCTGCATATACACTATTGGCAAAGTCACCACCTGAGCATTTTTATCAATAGGGGCGGCTTTTACTTCATCTATTAAAATGATCATATGAATTTTCTCCTTTATTCTGTTAATACAGTAAGTTATAGTGAATGATTTTTTTATTAATTAAAAAAAATTAACTAACAAATAATTTAGAAATCATTCCATTCTACATATGCAATCAGTAATTCTTAATATCATCACATAGATGTATGATCATCATTTCTTAGTACAATTGCATCGATTTAGAAAAATAAATAGCAAGACAACAGAAAAATAAATAAAATGATAATATAGAGAAAAAATAAAAATAAAAAATACAAAATATACATATATAAAAAAACAGAACAAACAAAATAAACAAAAAAAACTATAGCTCAGATACAGTTTCATTCAGTGTTTTAACATAATTACATTGCAATTAGGTAGTATTGTGCTGTCCATTTTTGAGTTTTTGTATCTAGTCCTGTTGCACAGTCTGTATCCCTTCAGCTCCAATTACCCATTACCTTACCCTATTTCTAACTCCTGATGGTCTCTGTTACCGATGACATATTCCAAGTTTATTCTCTAAAGTCGGTTCACATCAGTGGGACCATACGGCATTTGTCCGTTAGTTTTTGGCTAGTCTCACTCAGAATAATGTTCTCTAGGTCCATCCATGTTATTACATGCTTCATAAGTTTATTCTGTCTTAAAGCTGCATAATATTCCATCGTATGTATATACCAGAGTTTGTTTAGCCACTAGTCTATTGATGGACATTTTGGCTGTTTCCATCTCTTTGCAATTGTAAATAATGCTGCTATAAACATTGGTGTGCAAATGTCCGTTTGTGTCTTTGCCCTTAAGTCCTTTGAGTAGATACCTAGCAATGTCATTGCTGGGTCGGACGGCAATTCTATATTCAGTTTTTTGAGGAACCGCCAAACTGCCTTCCACAGTGGTTGCACCATTTGACATTCCCACCAACAGTGGATAAGTGTGCCTCCTTCTCCGCATCCTCTCCAGCACTTGTCATTTTCTGTTTTGTTGATAATGGCCATTCTGGTGGGTGTGATATCTCATTGTCGTTTTGATTTGCATTTCTCTAATGGTAAGGGATATTGAGCATCTCTTCATGTGCCTTTTGGCCATTTCTATTTCCTCTTCTGAGAGGTGTCTGTTCAAGTCTTTTTCCCATTTTGTAATTGGGTTGGCTGTCTTGTTGAGTTGAACAATCTCTATAAATTCTGGATACTAGACCTTTATCTGATATGTCGTTTCCAAATATTGTCTCCCATTGTGTAGGCTGTCTTTCTACTTTCTTGATGAAGTTCTTTGATGCACAAAAGTGTTTAATTTTGAGGAGCTCCCATTTCTTTCTTTCTTTCTTCAGTGCTCTTGCTTTAGGTGTAAGGTCCATAAAACTGCCTCCAATTGTAAGATTCATAAGATATCTCCCTACATTTTCCTCTAACTGTTTTATGGTCTTAGACCTAATGTTTAGATCTTTGATCCATTTTGAGTTAACTTTCGTATAGAGTGTGAGATACGGGTCCTCTTTCATTCTTTTACATATGGATATCCAGTTCTCTAGGCACCATTTATTGAAGAGACCGTTCTGTCCCAGGTGAGTTGGCTTGACTGCCTTATCAAAGATCAAATGTCCACAGATGAGAGGGTCTATATCTGAGCATTCTATTTGATTCCATTGGTCGATATATCAATCTTTATGCCAATACCATGCTGTTTTGACCACTGTGGCTTCATAATATGCCTTAAAGTCCGGCAGCGTGAGACCTCCAGCTCCGTTTTCTTTCCTCAAGATACTTTTAGCAATTCGGGGCACCCTGCCCTTCCAAATAAATTTGCTTATTGGTTTTTCTATTTCCGAAAAATAAGGTGTTGAGATTTTGATTGGTATTGCATTGAATCTGTAAATCAATTTAGGTAGGATTGACATCTTAACTATATTTAGTCTTCCAATCCATGAACACGGTATGCCCTTCCATCTATTTAGGTCTTCTGTGATTTCTTTTAACAGTTTTTTGTACTTTTCTCTGTATAGGTCTTTTGTCTCTTTAGTTAAATTTATTCCTAAGTATTTTATTCTTTTACTTGCAATTGTAAATGGGATTCGTTTCTTGATTTCCCCCTCAGCTTGTTCATTGCTAGTGTATAGAAACACTACAGATTTTTGAATGTTGATCTTGTAACCGGCTACTTTGCTGTATTCATTTATTAGCTCTAGTAGTTTTGTTGTGGATTTTTCCGGGTTTTCGACGTATAGTATCATATCATCTGCAAACAGTAATAGTTTTACTTCTTCCTTTCCAATTTTGATGCCTTGTATTTCTTTTTCTTGTCTAATTGCTCTGGCTAGAACCTCCAACACGATGTTGAATAATAGTGGTGATAGTGGACATCCTTGTCTTGTTCCTGATCTTAGGGGGAAAGTTTTCAATTTTTCCCCATTGAGGATGATATTAGCTGTGGGTTTTTCATATATTCCCTCTATCATTTTAAGGAAGTTCCCTTGTATTCCTATCTTTTGAAGTGTTTTCAACAGGAAAGGATGTTGAATCTTGTCAAATGCCTTCTCTGCATCAATTGAGATGATCATGTGATTTTTCTGCTTTGATTTGTTGATGTGGTGTATTACATTAATTGATTTTCTTATGTTGAACCATCCTTGCATACCTGGGATGAATCCTACTTGGTCATGATGTATAATTCTTTTAATGTGTTTCTGGAGTCGTTTTGCTAGAAATTTGTTGAGGATTTTTGCATCTATATTCATTAGAGAGATTGGTTTGTAGTTTCCTTTTTTTGTAATATCTTTGCCTGGTTTTGGTATGAGGATGATGTTGGCTTCATAGAATGAATTAGGTAGCTTTCCTTCCACTTCAATTTTTTTGAAGAGTTTGAGCAGAGGTGGTACTAATTCTTTCTGGAATGCTTGGTAGAATTCACATGTGAAGCTGTCTGGTCCTGGCCTTTTCTTTTTGGGAAGTCTTTGAATGACTGATTCAATTTCTTTACTTGTGATTGGTTTGTTGAGGATGTCTATTTCTTCTTGAGTCAAAGTTGGTTGTTCATGCCTTTCCAGGAACCCATCCATTTCATCTAAATTGTTGTATTTATTAGCGTAAAGTTGTTCATAGTATCCTGTTATTACCTCCTTTATTTCTGTGAGGTCAGTGGTTATGTCTCCTCTTCCATTTCTGATCTTATTCATTTGCATCCTCTCTCTTCTTGTTTTTGTCAATCTTGCTAAGGGCCCATCAATCTTATTGATTTTCTCATAGAACCAACTTCTGGTCTTATTGATTTTCTCTATTGTTTTCATGTTCTCAATTTCATTTATTTCTGCTCTAATCTTTGTTATTTCTTTCCTTTTGCTTGCTTTGGGGTTAGTTTGCTGTTCTTTCCCCAGTTGTTCCAAGTGGACAGTTAATTCCTGCATTTTTGCCTTTTCTTCTTTTCTGATACAGGCATTTAGGGTAATAAATTTCCCTCTTAGCACTGCCTTTGCTGCGTCCCATAGGTTTTGATATGTTGTGTTTTCATTTTCATTCGCCTCGAGATATTTACTAATTTTTCTTGTAATTTATTCCTTGACCCACTTGTTTAAGAGTGTGTTGTTGAGCCTCCACATATTTGTGAATTTTCTGGCACTCTGCCTATTATTGATTTCCAACTTCATTCCTTTATGATCCATGAAAGTGTTGTGTATGATTTCAATCTTTTTAAATTTGTTGAGCTTTGCTTTGTGACCCAGTATATGGTCTATCTTTGAGAATGATCCATGAGCACTTGAGAAAAATGTGTATCCTGCTGTTGTGGGGTGTAATGTCCTATAAATGTCTGTTAAGTGCAGCTCATTTATTGTAATATTCAAATTCTCTGTTTCTTTATTGATCCTCTGTCTAGATGTTCTGTCCATTGATGAGAGTGGGGAATTGAAGTCGCCAGCTATTATGGCAGATGTGTCTATTTCCCTTTTCAGTATTTTCAGTGTATGCCTCACGTATTTTGGGGCATTCTGGTTCGGTGCATAACTATTTATGATTGTTATGTCTTCTTGTTTAATTGTTCCTTTTATTAGTAGATAGTATCCTTCTTTGTCTCTTTTAACTGCTTTACATTTGAAGTCTAATTTGTTGTATATTAGTATAGCTACTCCTGCTCTTTTCTGGTTGTTATTTGCATGAAATATCTTTTCCCAACCTTTCACTTTCAACCTATGTTTATCTTTGGGTCTAAGATGTGTTTCCTGTAGACAGCATATAGAAGGATCCTGTTTTTTAATCCATTCTGCCAGTCTATGTCTTTTGATTGGGGAATTCAGTCCATTAGCATTTAGTGTTATTACTGTCTGGGTAATACTTTCCTCTACCATTTTGCCTTTTGTATTATATATATCATATCTGGTTTTCCTTCTTTCTACACTCTCCTCCACACCTCTCTCTTCTGTCTTTTTGGTTCTGACTCTAGGGCTCCCTTTAGTATTTCTTGCAGAGCTGGTCTCTTGGTCACAAATTCTCTCAGTGATTTTTTGTCTGAAAATGTTTTAATTTCTCCCTCATTTCTGAAGGACAATTTTGCTGGGTATAGAATTCTTGGTTGGCAATTTTTCTCTTTTAGTAATTTAAATATATCATCCCACTCTCTTCTTGCCTCCATGGTTTCTGCTGAGAAATCTACAAATAGTCTTATTCGGTTTCCCTTGTATGTGATGGAATGTTTTTCTCTTGCTGCTTTCAAGATCCTCTCTTTCTCTTTGACCTCTGACATTCTAACCAGTAAGTGTCTTGGAGAACGCCTATTTGGATCTATTCTCTTTGGGGTACGCTGCACTTCTTGGATCTGTAATTTTAGGTCTTTCATAAGAGTTGGGAAATTTTCAGTGATAATTTCTTCCATTAGTTTTTCTTCCTCCTTTTCCCTTCTCTTCTCCTTCTGGGACACCCACAACACGTATATTTGTGCGCTTCATATTATCATTCAATTCCCTGAGGACCTGCTCAAATTTTTCCATTCTTTTCCCTATAGTTTCTGTTTCTTTTTGGATTTCAGATGTTCCATCCTCCAGTTCACTAATTCTAGCCTCTGTCTCTTTAAATCTACCATTGTAGGTTTCCATTGTTTTTTTCATCTCTTCTACGGTGTCTTTCATTCCCATAAGTTCTGTGATTTGTTTTTCAGACTTTGCATTTCTTCTTTTTGTTGGTCCCATGCCTTCTTCATGTCCTCCCTCATTTATTGATTTGGTTTTTGAAGAGGTTTTCCATTTCTGTTCATATATTCAGAATTAATTGTCTCAGCTCCTGTATCTCGTTTGAGCTATTGGTTTGTTCCTTTGACTGGGCCATATCTTCAGTTTTCCTAATGTGATTTGTTATTATTTGCTGGCTGGCGTCTGGGCATTTAATCAGATTTCCCTGAGTGTGGGACCCAGCAGGTTGAAAGACTTTCTTGTGAAGTCTCTGGGCTCTGTTTTTCTTATCTGCCCAGTATGTGCTGCTTGTCTTTCTGTGGGTCCCACCAGCAAAAGATGTGGCTCCTTTAACTTTGGAAGACTCTCGCTGCTGGGTGTGTGGTGGAGACAGAGGAAAGGTTGTAGGTTGGTTTTAATGGCTTCAAATTGTGAAGTCCTGGGATCTGAATTCCTTGAGAGAGGGAATCCACCTGAGTTGTGTTTCACCCCTCCCGCGGGCAAGGTTCAGGTGGTAGAGAGCCCTGAAAGCAGCCTGTTTCTGCGTTTGGGGCAGTTGCAACCTGTGCAATCCCAGCGCTGAGCCCAGAGGTAACAAAGCCTGAGTAAAAACAGCCGCAGAAGGCTCTGTTTTGCCTCCTTTCCTCTTTTTCAGTTAGCCCAATAGGCAACTTCCGCCTTGATCAGTTTTGCCTAAGCTGAGGGCCTATTTTTAGTCGTCAGAAGTTGTTCATTAATGCCACTATTGGTGTTAGCTTGGGCTCAGTCTCTACTACTGTTGGAGACTCTTTCCTTTCCCTCCGGGAAGTCGTCTGTGGAGGAGGGGCGCCGGCCGCCACGGCTTGGGGGACTGCTGATCCGAGGCTCCCAACCGGCCCGGGAAGCCACGTGTGTGGGAGGGGCTGTGGTCGCGGGCCACCGCGGCTTGGGGAACCGCCGATCCGAGGCTCCCAGCCGGCCCGGGAAGCCACGTGTGTGGGAGGGGCTGTGGTCGCGGGCCACCGCGGCTTGGGGAACCGCCGATCCGAGGCTCCCAGCTGGCCCAGGAAGCCGCACGTGGCGGGAGGGGCTCCGGTCGCCAGCCGCCATGGCTTGGGGAACCACTGTTCCAAGGTTCCCAGCCGGCCCGGGAAGCCGCGTGTGGGAGGGCCGCCGCGGCTTGGGGAACCGCCGATCCGAGGCTCCCATTTGGCCCGGGAAGCCGCATGTGTGATAGGGGCTCCAGTCGCCGGCCACTGCGGCTTGGGGAACCGCCGCTCCAAGGCTCCCAGCTGGCCCGGGAAGCCACGCGTGGCAGAGGGGTGCTGGCTACCACGGCTTGGGGAACCGCCAATCAGAAGCTCCCAGCCGGCCCGGGAAGGAGGGAGGAAGGGGCTCCGGCCGCCAGTCACCGCGGCCCGGGGAAGCGCGCGCCTCTCGGGGACCTCACCGCAGCGGAGTCTCTTAGCCGATCCAGCTGTTCCAGAATGGGGTACACTGTGTGTCTGGTCTCTGTCGTGGCTCCAGGAGCTGTTCTGTACTGTTTCTAGTTCTTTATTAGTTGTTCTGGAGGAGGAACTAAGACCCGCACGCCTTACTAAGCCGCCATCTTCTCCGGAAGTCCCCATGAATGATTTTTTAATGTGAAACTAAACTTCTGCTTTGGAGATAAGCTCAACTAGTCATCAAGTACCCTCAGTTTTACCAGAGTTCTGCTATAACTGAATTAAGATATTTCCTTGCAACTCGCCTTGATGATTCCAGTTCTGAATGCTTACACATTCAGAAACATCTTTCTCTTTTACTTCCTACTAATAATTATTTCTTCACTTAAAATACTACATCCCAAGATGTAGCAATGGAGAGTAGAATCATATAAAGCAGCCTCTTGGAAATTTACATTATTCTAAGATCTGGCACTCAAAACCCAGAACCCAAAGCATAAAATATGTGGGTAGACATAAAAAGATTACACAGGGAAAAAATAAATACATAAAACCAAACCTAAATGAAGGGTGGTTCAGTGTACAATGCTCGCCTTCCATGCACGAACCTTGAGTTCAATTCCCCGACCATAAAGCACAACCCCTTCAAAAAAAAAAATCCTAACCTAAATAAGCTAATCTTAGATGATTAGCTCTCTCTGAACAAAACCATTTCTTGGGTAATAGGCAAAAAAAAATACATAAAATTTCCTTAAATTGCCAATAAAGTAATATATATTACAATGGTACTGTTAGCCTTCAAATATTTGGAATTATTAGCTTCAACACCTGGCATGTGAAGCATGTTTTTACCCACTTTTTAACCATTCAAATATTCCAGGAATATTTGAGGATACAGGAAGAGTTGTACTAGAAATCGTAGAAAGGCAATGGCAAGTAATATTAGGAGAAAAAAAAAGGAATGATGCCAAAAAAAAAAAACAGGGTTATAGAAGCACCAACAAGAAGAATAAGAGTGCAGATTTTTTGTTACTCTGGGGCCTTGAAGACGACAGGTAGGAAAAAGGATGTTGCTCTTGAAGACACTTCGGGAAGACAGACATCAGGGCACATTGCAGAAAAAAGAGATCTCATGATTTTAACAGCTATGAGAAATCACTATCAATTCAGATGATAAGTCTAGAGGTGGTACACATTGCCATCCATTAATTCAAGCAACCGTAATTTCTCCCCAGAATTTCAGCCAAAGAATTAAATTGTCCTCCCCCCCCACTCTAGTCCATCAATACCTCCTTCAACCCACTTCCACTCCCTTCCTACAAACTTGCTTACACCAATTCCATTTCTTACATTGCCGGTAGAAAAGGCCAAATGAGTCCATCACTGTTGTAAAGGCTTCAAAGGTTACCCACCGCTCTGAGAATAAAGACCAAAGACCTTACAGCTGCTAGCCAGCCTCTTCAGTCTCCTCCATTCTTATTCCTCTGCATCATGAATCTTCTTATGAAATGTTACCTCTGCCGAAAAAATTCACATTCCCTAGCTACACCAAACATATTTAACAAGCTAACATCCTTCAGGTTTCACCTGAGCTTAGCCTCCCTTACTGCATGTTCACAAACAACCCAAAGCCATGAATATGCAGCAAAAATACTGGCTGTAATTAACTACTTGTATGACTATTTTATAATTGTATGACTATTTTATAAAAGTCAGCATCTGAAGCTTGCCTGTGAGTGTGCAAGAACTGTGCTTATCCTGCTCATCAATGCAACCTCCACCCCATAAGTCAATCAATAAATACTCAACGGATTAGGAAATTAACGAAAAAATGTCCTTGTTCATACATTTTTTTTTTTTTTGGCGAAAATACAGCTTCTTTATTTTCTGATTAAGTGGTTTGCTTTTTCTCAAGAACCCCTATCTATTGGGTAGGTGAGGGTAGTGACAGATGCCTAAGTTGTAGTCCAGTTTACCTTCATTTAATAATTTACAGTTTCTTTAGACAAATGCTGAATTCCTCTAGGTCTTTCATGTTACTTCTTCTCTGTCTGCTGTTTCTAATTTCCGGGGCATGTATACTTGACATGACCTTGGAGTAGACGGACAGTCCATGCTGTGTCCTGGATTCCACTTATCTCTGCTGCCAAGCAGCTAGACTGGTCCACTTCATGGCCAGGTGAGAGCCTGGTCCCACCTTGTCTTTTAGGATGATCTACTCATGCTTCCAGGTGGTACCTGCGCCCCTGGAAACCCTGGTCTCGTATTCCCCACCTATGCTGACCCCAGGCCACTGAAGGTCCACCTGCATGCTCAAAAAATCCATACTTTCTCTTCAGGACATACAAGAAGGTCCCTTTCCCCTGCCTGTTGCTTAAAGGCCTCTGAGAACAAAGAGCGCTACCTCAGGCTCATCCAACTTCTCCCAGCACCACCCTGTTATGGTGTCCATGCCATGTCAGATGGTATCAAACTCACAGCTGCAGTTCTTCTAGGGCCTGAAGCACTTCCTATGCCACACTCATGGAAGTAGGTCACTAGCCCTGTTATCAGTGGCTTTCATCAAACTAACTGATGTGTTCCTCCAACTCACATATTCTCTCTCTCTCTCTCTCTCTCTCTCTCTCTCTCTCTCTCTCTCTCTCTCTCTCTCTCTCTCTCTCTCTCTCTCACACACACACACACACACACACACACACACACACACACAGTTACACTGAAGGGAGCTGGAGGTGAGAATCCTCCTGTTGACTTCTTTACTTTCCCTCAAAAGGAAGGGAGTTTCACGCTTTTCCTTCATTATATCTTCCTAGCCACCAAAGGTCAAAAGGGCTTCTTCTTATCTTCGAGAAAGAAACTATTGTCCAGGCATGGTCCTCGATTTACTAACTTCAGTAACTAAACAAATTTAGTGATCTTTGCTCTCATTTTCACTTACTATCTCAAGTCTGACAGTCAAAAAGCCTATCTTGTAGCCTATCCATGCAATCCTCTAATTTAATAGTCAAATCTGAGAAGTAACTGTATTGCTAATATTTGCTTTTTTTCATAAAGCCCTGAAATGGATGAGGGGACACCTAGAGAGAAATAAAGTTTATAGGCTATGGACCCATATCTATCTTATTCCTATTTTCAACAAGAAAATCAGCTATACTAATGATAGCACTTGTCTACCAGGTTTTTAAATTCATTTATTTAAAAGTTGTTTCTCTAGCAGTTACTATGTATTGGTCAATGTTCTAAGCACATTTCATTTAATAACTCAATCCCATAAAGTTGGTACATTATTCTTCTCATTTAATAGATAGGAATACAATGCACAGAAAGGATAACTTGCTACTTACATATAATTATTTAATTAGTAGGATGGGAGATGACAGAGAAGACAGAGTTAGAACAGAGATAAGAAATTCTAACTTAGAATGTTGAATACAATTTCACTTCGAGTGTTTTTACAGGGTTCAAGATATATTTATATGTATACACATACATGCCAAGTGATTTTAAGTCATATTTTTGCTTTATTCTGTTAACCAATTAATTTCATTTCTTTCAAAATCATACATACTCTCTGGTGCTGCTCACCACTTCCCAACATGATCAAGTTTTTCAACACTCATGAAATAATGCATTATAAACCTTCACAGTGGCTAATTTATAAGTGAACTTTAAAGGCCAGCAGTAATTTCATACATTCTTTCACTAATATATACATACAATACTCACTCACAGGGTTAAGAATCTGCACTGAAAACAACCTTCACAACAGCTATTAAAATGAGACAAGAGCACAGGATTAAAATGATGGCAATTTCTGTGTAAGAGATGCAACAATGTGAAAAAAAATGACTACAGCAATAAACAAATGACAGAAAAGTACCAGAACAGAAACCATCAAAGAGGTCTATCTTGTTAACCTTTTTCAGGAGAAACAAGTCTGAAGTTTAACAGATATAATGACCCACTTGGACCAGGGACAACCTCGATGTTCAATTATTTCGCACCTGTTGTATCACTCACTTTTCCTAGCTCACAATCAAAGATCTATGTTGGTAAGAGTAAGGGTGGAGAATTATTCAGTGCACAGATCCCACCACAATTTAGAAGGTAAGAGACCTAGCAAGAAGGTTTGATACCCCTAGAAGTAACGGGGAGAATTCAAAACAAAACACTTAAAGACAAAGACCTGTATGATTGTCTTATGGTCAGCAAATAAGCAAGGAGGATACTTGGAAAGGGGAAAAATGAAATATTAATGGAAAAGGTGAACAAAGTTAGCTGAATCCAAGACATAGGCAAAGAAGGGAGGAGGGGGGAAACGCTGGGGGAGGAGGAGATATAATCAACAAGACAGCCTATTGGGCTCTTTGAAAAGGTGAAATCACAAGATGACCTTGAATTGTTACAATGTCAGTAAGGGTGCCCTAAAAGGAGGTATCATCTGAAATTATTCTAGACAGACGGGGAAGAAGAGTTAGAACAGAGATAATAAATGATATGGTCGGTACAGTGATCTCCTTAATGGGATACATGCACACCAAGAAGTATTCAAGCGGTCCCACTGGGATATGGTAAGATAACATTCTAACTGCTGTTCATATATTTTAATCTCTTTCTGTTAAGTCTTCTAGTTTTGTACATGGTTAACATTGAAAAATACATAGGTACAGATTTCCATATATTATACACACATGCACACAGTTTTCCTCTGTACTTTCTGCATATTTCTGTAAATCTACAAGTGCTCTTGATTATTATTTTTTATTAAAAACCCACATACATAGTATTAGTAGTAGACACATGGACTTTGTAAATAAATAGGTATACAAACTAAAAAGCCAGCAGACATACATACGTACAGACAAAGGGTGGATCAATTTTTTAAAAATGATAAAAAGAGCTGTTCTCAAAATGTAAGAAAGTCATTGGTTTTGGGGAAAGAGATGAAGAAAGTGTTGTTTTTTAAAGGTCATAAATGAACTCAGTTTGTTTTGGACAAAATTATATAAAGTTTAAATGTAAGATTAAGGAATTTGACTTTACCCTAAAGGTATTCATTTCATATACCCAGCTATACCACTTAACAGCAAAATGGACTCACTCATTGGAAGGATGGATCAAGTTCATTCTGTTACAGATAAGGTAACCAGTATTAGGAATGCAAGGAACAGGGGTGAAAATCAACACAGAAGAGAAAAAAAGAAAAGAAACATACAAACATGTCCTAATTTGAATAGGACAAAAACAAACTAAATACAATGGATGGATTGTATGGTGTGTGAATATAGCTTAAAATTGCATTTTAAAAGGAAGAAAAAGGAATTAATTAAATTTCACCTCTTGCTTTCTTAAAGTTTAATAATCATAGAGTTGTGGAAGCCTAAAAGTGACATGAAATGTAGAATTCATAGATCCTGGTAAATCTTCCTACATAAAAGTACAAAATTTCTTTATGGGGAAATTTAAAAAACAAATCTTGAAAACAGAAAAAAAAATAGAGGCAACACAAGCAACAATCTACTTTCTTTACTATATAAAGAGTTATGCAAAGTCAGTAAAAAGGACACAACACTTAAAAAAATATTCAAGTGAATAGAAGCCTCCATTAAAAAACTGCACGTGATCAATAAACATAAAAATGGGCAAATAAAACTAGTTACATTTAGTAAATCAGTAATAGTAAATTTAAAGTGCTAGGTATGTAAGCAAACCACCTGATTCTCCTCTGTAGTTATATAGGACTTTGAATTCATCAGCTCGTGATCAGTGCTGCACATATCTAGTAACATGGCAAAGAAGTTGAGAGGTACAATTGTCTATCTTTTAACTGTCCTCTGTAATTAGTATTAGATAATTCTAAAACCATCCTTTGGTATTTAATCCCTATTCAGCACTAGCAATATTTAACTTAAAAAAATTTTTAGATACGCCTTCAGTAAATTAAAAAAAAATTTTGTATGTTTGAAGTCACAATTCTGACATAATATAGACAAAGTATTTGTAGCTCTACACAAGGTACTGCAATGCAGCTCAGTGCCAACCTGAAAGAGAGTGCATTCAATAGGGATCTGAAAGGTTCCTCTCCCTCCATTTTCTATCACAGCATCTAGGTAAGTCCTCGTTTAGTCTTTCCCACAGTGTATAACTGGCACTTATTTTCCTGTGTGACTGTCCCTCTCTCACAAGAGACTGTAGCACCCACTATTTCAGCTATTCTCACTTGGGGGCGACTTCTCTCCCTCAAGGAATATTTGGGAATGCCTGGACACAGTTCTAGTTGCTATAACTAAGGGGCTGCTAGGGGCATCCAGTGAGTACAGGCCAGGGTACTGCTAGTAGTGACTGCAGTGCTGAGGTGGAAAAACCCTGCATGGGTCCAAACTCCTTGGACACAGGGTCTATGCTTCCTGCACTGGCCTACTCAACTCTGCTGCCGGGAACATAGCATACACACAAATATGGGAGGCGCAGTGTGTGAAAATTCTTGTCAATGTGAGTTTTTTAAAAATCTCCCTTCACGTGATACCTTTTTCCCTTCCTTCTACTATCCTCATGACTCTGGAGTGACAGTGCAAATAAATATCTATTGTCAATGTAAAGACTGCAGTTCTGTCGTGGAGCAGAGAGGTAATGTGGAAATGGACTCCGGCTGAAGCGTCATTTCCACCCATGGGAACTGGGGAATATTCTTGACCTCTCAGATCTGATTGGCAGGTTTACTTTAACAGTTTCTACATCCAGAAACATTCACATTGCATAACAGCTCTTCATACAAGCTAGAGAGCTTTTATTATGGCAGTCAAGGTCCCTACAGTATTTTATAATACAGTCTTAGCAGCAGTCAAGCCTACAACAATAATCTTTAGGTCAAGCTTTTATTTCACTTTACAGGGCTTTAAATGAGAACACGCCTGGTGATAAATTAAGTTGATGGGCATTTCCTTTCATTATTATTCAAAGGAAGACATGTATAACTAACTATCAGGTTATTTGGTGTAAACAATTTATGAGTACAGTCATAATTTGTTAAACTAAGTAGACTACAATTTCACAGAATTAACATACAGCAGCTATATAATACAATTCACACTACTTGTAACTGTCTCATGAACAGTAAGAGTAACTCATAAATTGAAATATATTCAAAGAATGATAGTAGCTGTATACAGCCTTAGTAAATCTGAAGAATATAAAAATTCTATGTCCGTTCTACCTTTTGAGAGTAAATCCGTGACTACTGCACATCAAGTGGCAATGGGATAACAATCACAAACAAGACATGGTCAGAATGCTTAAAATTTAATAGGTATGTAATAGATCAGAAATAACAGGGTGGTGCAATGGTGGCTCAATGGCAGAATTCTTGCCTGCCATGCTGGAGACCCAGGTTCAATTCCCAGTGCCTGCCCATGCAAAAACAAAACGAGAGAAATAATAATGTAACACATACTCTCCAAGAGTCCTCTGTAGGCACCAGAGGCTAAAATTCAGAAGAAGATTACAATGATGTAAAGCAACAGACCAATACTATGAAGAGAAGAGATAAAAGATATTCTCTCATCTATCTATGAACAGGGGAGGAGGAAGAGCCCAGGACTAGGGTCGGGACCATCTGTAAGTGTTTTTAAAGGACTATAAAACCAAGAAGAAAGCTCTGAGTTCTCCTACTTTCATCTTCTCACCTCTTTCTTTTTGAGACAGTGTTATATATATCAAGCTAAGGCATGTGGTCTTTAGGTTCCTGTATATCTCTGGAAAGAGAAAAGAAAGTGTGGGAATGACTACAAATATTTTATTCCAGGTTTAGTATTTAAAAGAGAGGTTTAAGAGGTACCTTACTATTTTCTTCTAGGACTTTACAACACCTCCTACTAAATTCTATTATCTCTTCTCTAATAATGTTATAATAACATTACTTATGAAAGACATAATGCCTCAAACTTAATAGTTAAATTACTTCAAAAAAGAAGTGCTGATTCCTTACTCAGTTATATCATCCTTTGTTCTTAGCTGTAAGTGATTTCTACTGCAAGGACTCTTCTACTTTTAAAAGTTTCTTTATTTGGGGGGGGGAATACAAGGGTAGCTCGATGGTAGCTGCCATGTGAAGCAGAGCTTTAGTGGCTGTGTCTCTACGGAGACTTGGCAGCCTCTGGATTCAGCAGCGGGACTTCTCAGGCTGCAACTGCCCCAGAAAATTCTTGGTACTTACCAAAAAAATAAACAAAAACCCAAACAAACAAAAATTCTGTGTGATCCCCACCATACAGCATACAAAAAAAAAAAAAAGAAATCTTGTTTTGGATTTTTTTTTTAGCTGTATTGGACTTGTTTTTAATTGATTGGCAAGGATGAGGAGTTAACAGTGAAAGAGCATTATTATGAGTAAGTTTTTAGAAATACCTACTTAGATAAAACTGTGCTTATCTTACATTGAAAGAGTTCAAATAGGGAAGCGGAGGCGGGGATTATCTTGCTCTAACAAATCCCCAAATGCTGTTTCATAAATCAAGGTTACCTGAGAGTGACTAATACTTGTATGTCTACTACTACACAGTGATCTATCTAGGAGTGATCTAGGTGGCGATCATACCATCCAACCATCCAACAGATCTCCATGACCATCAAACACTGACTCTGTAGGCTTCTGAAAATAATAGTTTTTATAATTACCATCATAAACTCAAAACACATATACTGTAATTGTGTGCATTTTAATGCAGAGAAAGGAGAGATTCAGAAAGGTTATGCAACTTGCACAAGGTTGTCTAGCCTATTTAAGGACAGAGCCAGCCGCAAACCCAGGGTGCTGGCTCCCAGCCTGAGTATATAACTACAATGTTATCCACCTCACCTGGCATGGCTCCCACCATAACTTGATCACCCAGAGTCATTCCTGGTTTCAATAAAGCTGTGTATCTATTAAAGATTATGTCATACCATGGCACCAAATTTGTGAGACTAAAACATTCACAGAAGCATGCACTACAGAGATTATCTGCAGCACAAGTTTCTTCACAGAAGAAACCATGCTTTTCTCTGCACTGAAAAATGGTACAGCACTGGGAGAAACAGCAGACTCCATATCTCATATTTTATTGTGGTGGTAATATGGTATCACAACCCACAAATATTCCTTGATATGATATGGCTGCCAACACTGCTGCTACTTGCCTTTACTGAAGGGAGAAATGTTCTCTAATTTCATGATGGTTTCGACAAGCTCTAAAGTGGCCAGAACACACCCTTCTTTTGTCAGGAAGTAACAAGGTCCAAAAAGCCACAAGGTCCTGGAACAGGGATTTCAATGCAGAATGGAAAGGTAAATGCGAAATCCCTCCCTAAAAGCCATGACATAGTTTCAGCTTTGCAAGCAGTCATCATGTAAAGAAAATGCATGGTATGTTTTGTCTGTAATATTTCTCATAAAACACAGTAAAGGATTCATGATCAGGATAAATACTAAAAGTAAGGACAGGAGGCTTTATACAGTGAATAATCTTCATAAACAGCTGTGTGCCAGGAAGAATTTGCACTTATGTTTGCAAAGTATTACAAATAAAAGGGCTTATGTCAACGTCATTATTTTCTACCTCCACATGCTGCAGCTTGAAAATATCACAATCAAGAGGTTATGCTTCTTGCTAATCATCACCACCAAAAAATGGATCTACGAAACCACAAGTCCCTTGTCTGTCTTTATCCAGTGTGTATAGGTAGCTCTTGTTCAATGGAAAGAAGAGTCCCTGGACCTTAATATACCATTTCAAACATACAGCCAAGCCACAAAACACGGTAGAAAAGGCTACAATATGAAGAACACTGCCACATATAGAATCTGAAAGCTGCTGCTAAGTACTAGCCAAAGAAAAGGAAAGCACTAGACTTGGGTAGACAAAAGGAAAAGAAAACCTATTTTCTTCTCTGCTACAAAAAAGAGTAAAGGACGCCTGGCTCTTCACCTAAGCTATGTAAACAGACTGAATGTGCCATGTACCCAGGCCTTCTCAGATCTCAAAATTCCAGATAGGGGGGCCAAGATGGCAGCTTAGCAATGTGTGTGTTTTAGTTCATCCTCCAGAACAACTACTAAATAACCAGAAACAGTACAGAACAGCTCCCGGAGCCACGATAGTGACTGAACACACAGCATACCCCAGTCGGGACCAGCTGGACCGGCTGCAAGCCCCCCCAAAACCGTGAGTTCCCCAAGTTGCGGCACCCGGTGCCCCTCCCACACAGGCGGCTTCCCAGAGGGAAAGGAAAGAGACTCTAAACCTGGTCAAGGCAGAGGTCGCTCATTGGGATCACGAAAAAGAGGAAAGGGAAGGAAACGGAGGCTTTAGTGGCTGTGTCTCTGCGGAGACTTGGCAGCCTCTGGATTCAGCAGCGGGACTTCTCAGGCTGCAACTGCCCCAGGCATAGGCAGAAACAGGCTGCTTTCAGGGCTGTCTCCCATCTATGGCTTCCCAAGGAGAGGGGTGAAGCCCAACTCAGGTGGAATCCCTCCCGCAAGTAATTCAGATCCCAGGGCTTGGCAATTTGAAGCCATTAAAACCAGTCTACAACCTCTCCTCCGTCTCCACCACACCCCCAGCAGGGAGAGTCTTCAAAAGTTAAAAGTGCTGCAACATCTTTTGCTGGTGC
Organism: Tamandua tetradactyla; assembly: GCF_023851605.1. Lineage (NCBI taxonomy): Eukaryota > Metazoa > Chordata > Mammalia > Pilosa > Myrmecophagidae > Tamandua > Tamandua tetradactyla. The sequence continues at coordinate 90,762,909 of NC_135328.1, forward strand.
GACTCGCAGGCAGACGCGCCACATACTGGGCAGGATAAGAAAAACAGAGCCCAGAGACTTCACAGGAAAGTCTTTTAACCTGCTGGGTCTCATCCTCAGGGAAAACTGAAGCAGGTGACTCCTTGCCCCTGATAGGAGGTCAGTTTAGTCCGGGAAAACCCGCTGGAGTCTATAATACATACGTAGACCCTCCTAAAGCTGGGGAGGGAAAAGGCACCATACAAGCAGGGCAAGAAACAAGAAAACATGAACTGAAAAATTATCCTCTGTTAAACAAAACCTAAGCTAGAGGTCCAGAAAAAGCTGAACTGAAGGTCAAAGAACAGATTGACAACAAATTCATCTAGCAAGAAAACCCTAGGTAAGAGAAGTGAAAGCAATCACCAGAATAATCTAATTAAGGTAATTAAATGTCTAGACGCCAGCAAAAAATTCCAGATAGGTTAAATATCTAGGTTTTGTGAACCATGTGATACCTGTCATCATTAAGAAATAAAAATGCAGATTTGAAAGAACAGGAAAGGCGGAACTAGATCCTTTAAATGGGTAACAAACATCAAATTAAAAGACAGGATTCATCAGCACCCACATGGACATTTCCAAAAGACCTGGAGGAAGCTCTGGAAACAAGGCAGAATCAGAGAACGTTCTGTTCCAGTATATTTTCAAACCTACCTAAAGGCAACCGGCTGGCATATGCTCATTTATTCACATTATAAAGATTGAGAGCAATTTTGTACTAGACAAAAGTTTAACCATATTCCATCTGAGGCTGATGAACTTCTCTGGAAATTAAAGTTAATACGTTAAATTACAAAGACACTTTGATATAGAGAGACTATTTTCCCTACAACTGAGTTAATTGACACGGTTCATCTTGTAAGGTAAATGTGGAAAGAAGCCAAAGAAATATAACTATTTCACAAAGCAAGAAAGAAGAGAGCTGAAAACACTTCAGTGGCAAACTTTAAAAACCCTCCCGTCATTAATAAGAGGCTGGTCACATTTTCCTTCTGGGAGACATACTTATGAAAGTCTGTGGCATAGAATCCATGAAAACCTAATGGCAATACAATGGGAGAGTTGAGTGATTAAGTGAATCCAGATCAAAGATCTCCTGGCTCATCTCTTGAGGAGGAACTATGCTCCGTGAGGCCTGAATCATGGTTATGAGCTGAACACATGAAAAGGGAACAGCAAGCCATGGGAGAGGAATGAAGTATTGCACAGCTCTGTATCCATTCAAAACAAATGCAAAACAAAGACACACTGATACATACTGTTCTAGTTTGCTAGCTGCTGGAATGCAATATACCAGAAACGGAATGGCTTTTAACAAGGGGAATTTAATAAGTTGCAAGTTTACAGTTCTAAGGCCGAGAAAATGTCCCCATTGCAACAAGTCTATAGTAATGTCCAATCAAAGGCATCCAGGGAAAGATACCTTGGCTCAAGAAGGCCGATGAAGTTCAAAGTTTCTCTCTCATCTGGAAAGGCACATGGTGAACACAGTCAGGGCTCCTCTCTCAGCTGGAAGGGCACATGGCAAATACAGCATCATCTGCTAGCTTTCTCTCCTGGCTTCCTATTTCATGAAGCTCCCCGGGAGGCACTTTCCTTCTTCATCTCCAAAGGTTGCTGGCTCGTGGACTCTGCATCGTGGTGCTGCAGCATTCTCTGCTCTCTCTGAGTCTCTCTGAGTCTCCAAAATATTTCCTCTTTTATAGGACTCCAGTAAACCAATCAAGACCCACTCAAATGGGTGGAGACATGTCATCCCCTAATCCAGTTTAACAACCGTTCTTAACTAAATCACATCAACTAGGGAGATGATCTCATTACAGTTTCAAATATACAGTACTGAGTAGGGATTATTCTACCTTTAAGTAATGAGATTTATATTAAAACATGGCTTTCTTAGGGGGCATATATCCTTTCAAACCAGCACACATACCAAGGAACAGAAAGTCTTTGATCTTTCTTGCCCTTTATTCCAACTGAATAACTGATTGATAACTCCCATCTGTTAGCACTGAGCAAATACAATCTTAAAACTATGTGTCCGCTCCTACTACTTCACAATAGATAAACTACAGCTAAAAAGTAGGGAGGTATCCTGACATAAGCTCTAAACTGGAAGTCCACAGGCTTCTACCAATCTGTTACCAGCACTGCAACCATAAAAAGCCCAACGGATTCACCTGGGAAGCAAACAGATAGAGCAACAAAATTCCATAAGTATATGGCTGCTCACATTAGCAATCAGAGTTCCTACTCTTCCAAAAGAAATTTCCTGCTGCCTCTAGTGGTACTACCCAGAATCGAAATAATTAGGACCTAAAACCCCCAAGTTGCCATACTGTATCAAATTACTTACCCCAAATTGAACCGCAAAAGAAGTTCTTGAATTTTCCAAGTTAAAGAACCCATGTAATAGGGAGAAAGTAGATGATTTTGACAACTTAAAGATTCTCAATGAACAACTGATAATAGTTATGTACTTTAATTTTTGCGTATGTGTGGCTTATGTACTGTTTAAGAAACAACTTAGAATTCTAAATCATTTAAATGGGAAGTTCTTAACCTTGAATAGGTTACCTTTCACAAGCTAATAAAAGCATGGGCCCTGGATAGAGAAAACTGTACATAACAACATGTATACGTTTTCAAACAATTTAGAGGATTTAGACAACTGATACCCCTCCTTGGACCCCATGTTAAGATCTCTGTGAGGAAGAAAAAAAGGAGGATATCTTCTGCATTGTCTACCTTACTTGGCAAAGGTAGTTACAACAAGAGTTCATTATCAACTCTTACTAATGAGTTATGAACCATGTGATCTCTACCACAGGAAAAAGGAGCAAATCACACTGCAAGGGTTTGAAATACTCTTTGAAAAATATGTACACTCATAAGCAATAAAAAATGAAGAAATAGAAAGTACAGAGAGGACAGATAAATTTATTAAGTGTACTGTGTGATCAGTTCAACATAAATATAGAGTGAGCTGTAGTTTCCAAGAATGTAGTGAAAGAAAAGGAAACATGGAAAGCGTTTGTGTCAAAAATCATTGACTAACACTTGAACAGCTACTCCTTAAACTGAGGTGACAACTTCGGACTTGAAATTAGATAGGTGATCTTAGAAAGCAGTTTTAGTTAAACGGCTGAAAAAGAAGTTAGATTTTCAAGAGACAAGGAAAGACTAATGATGAAATGAAAGCAGAGAATATAGAAACCTCATTCAAGAGGTTTGGTAAGAAAACAGAGGTGAGATGGTGGCATTTTAGGAAAACCAGTGTATTTACTATTACCCATTACTATTTCATTCTCTTAAGTATACATTGTTTTTAAAATGAGCTATCAAAATCAGTTTTATATTTATAACCTAACAAAAGAAAGCTTTAGAGTCTAGGCAGCTTAAAACTGCCTCCCAAGCAATCTGAAAAACAAAGGAATTGATTAGATTATAGATTTGCAGTATTAAATGCTTTCCTTCAAAATGGATAAAACAGCCAAGTTAATTCAAACCACAGGTCAAAGAAGAATAAATCGTGTTTAAATCTTCCAATTTCATCTTCAGAAAATGAAAGCTGGGAGAGTCTTTATTCTTCACTAGATCAAAACTGATGAGTAAGCAAAAGTAATTATTAAACAGACAATTGAATGCCATCAACTCAATTGGGTGAGAACATTCTGTATTCTTTTAGTGAAAGGAAGATGTATGATGCTTTTCATAATAAATATCCATTCATAAAATGTGCTAAAATGAACAAAAAAGATCTATGACCAACTTCAGCCAACAAAGAAAAGTTGGAAAGGAATTTTTTAACATCTAAAATAGAAAAGTATCAATCACACATGAAAATGGCTCAGATAATATGCAACATTTTGTTATATTTTTATCATATTCATCCTGCTACCTTAAATGTTTTTTTAAAATGACACCACATAAAAATGCAAGTGTTAGTCATCTCAGGAAGCAAAATATTTTGAAATATTAATTGGTTTCCCTCATAATGACAAAGTTAAACATGCACATTGTAGTAATGCTGAAAATAACAAAGAAGAAAATAATAACCATGTAAGGAGAAGTATTATTAACATTCAACATATTTTTCTGGCATTCGTCTTCTAGGAGCCCTCATGCCATTTGGACAATACCACATGTGATGTTTCTCATCAAACATTTTCCATGTAACTGAGTATTCTTCTAAAACTCATGACTGGTTTCACAGAATACTCCTGTATTACTATACTGTCATTTATTTAACTAAATCTGTAGTATTGGACATCACGGTGCTGTCAAATCATTGTTTTGTTTGTTTTTCTGTTTTATGTGTTCTATGTTCTATATGCTGTTTTATGTGTTTTAATAATGATGAACAGCTTTACAAATCAAATCTTGCATGTATTATGAGTATTTCTTCTCTATTTCCTTAGAATAAATTCCCAGAAAGGGCAGGCAATGACACAGTGACAGAGTTCTCACCTGCCATGCTGTGACTCGGGTTCAATTCCCATGGGGAGAAAAAAAGAATAAATTCCTGGAAATAAAATTCCAGGTCATAAAGTATGCACATTTTTAAGGTTTGTCAGACATTTTCTCAAATTGCCTTTTGTAAAAATTGGACCAAATTACAATGTCATCAACAATATATGTTATAAGTAAACTTAAGTTCATCCTTGCAAACACTGGTTATTATTTTCTTGAAAATATAAGTTAATTTTCTAGGCAAAAAATAATAAGGTCATATTTTTGAAAATCATATTATACTACTCCTAATATTAAAGGAATAAAGAGGAAGCATCTAAATATATCTGAAATAACATAGTATGTCAAATTTAACAAATCACATATTCACAACACTACAGTCAATTTAATAATATTGCTAGTTGCTGCTTTTATGATTTTAAACCCAAATCATATACAAAGACCCAGATTGAAGAAAATCTTTTATTTGTAAATGAATTTGAATGTTTTCCATGCTGCATGTTTAAATGTTTGAATTAGGTGACGAGTCAAAATCTTAATGTCAAAGGCATTGTTCCACAGTTATTTTTTAAATTGTATACCTATGTGCCTCAGTTTTAGTACAATGATGTATAGGTTGCATGTAGGTTAACACTCAGAAGTTATAAAAAATAATCAACAGCTTCAACCATAAATTTGTATTTTTGAAGACAAGTCATACCTTAGTTTTCGTAAGAAGCAGAATCTCAGTAACAACAGGATATTGGAAGTGAGATGCAAGCCACAGTGCTCTTAAACTCATGGGATTTATCTATTTCCCAGTGAAGACAAGAATATAATTACATCATAATTGGGAGAAAATGATATTAGGCCACTAATTTCCTAGAGTCCAGAAGACAGGGTTCATTATGGAGCTTTACTTTAAGGCATATAGGCACACAGCAGGCCTTGGAAGTTTTGAAAGTTAACTGTCAAACAATGTGAATCCTTTATTTGAGTTAAAATAACTCAGATATACCCATGATTTGATGGAAAATATCATATTAAGTGATAAGTACTATTTTGAGAGAATAAAAGGATAAAACACTCCCCTGACCCTTCAACAGAATGATCAAAGGGTAAAACACAGGAACTCAAAATTTCAGAAAGAAAAGATATTTATCACTTTCTGATTTTTTTTTGTAAAAAAAAAATGTGAAGAATAAGATGAGGGTAGAGTCATATCATCAAGTTATTGCCAATTATGTGAATGCATAATTTGAGTCAGAGCATAATTCTACTGTTGATATATATCGAATACCTAGTATGAGAAAGGTGGAACATGTGTGATAAAGAATTAACTGAAACTAGTGAATGCCACTAAAGGAAAAGTTATTTTGCAAAATTATTCATATTAACAGGAAAATAATTATTTCGTGTAAGTTACATAACATTAAACATTTTTAATACAGTTAGTAACTGTTGCGAATATCAATTGAGAACACAGATACTACAATAATATCAGTTAAGTATCTGTATTTCCTTTCAGAGTTAACAATAAAAACAAGATTCAATTTATAAGATTAAATTCTAACTCTACTGAATAAAATACTCTACGGCATCTCCCCTAAAATAAATACTAAATCAAAATACATTTGGAAGCATATGATCAGTAAATTTATTTTGAATGACAAATATGGGATGCAAAGAAATATACATTAAAAATTAAAGCTGAGGGCGGGTGGTGGCTCAGCAGTCAGAGTTCTCGCCTGCCATGCCAGACACCCGGGTTCGATTCCCAGTGCCTGCCCACGAAAAAAATCTATTAAAATAGCAACTAAAAGAATCAAGTATCTAGGAACAAACTTAACTAGGGATATAAAAGACTTGTACACAGAAAACTACATAACATTCTTAAAAAAAAAGAGAGAGAGAGAAGATTGAAATAGGTGGAAAAACATACCCTGCCCATGGATTCGAAGATTAAATGTAATTAAGACATCAATTCTAACCAAATCGATCTAGAGATTCTATGGAGTACAAATTAAAATTCCAACAACCTACTTGAAGACTTTGAAAAGCTTGTTACCAAATACATCTGGAAGAGAAGAAGACCCCAAATAGCTAAAAATATCCTAAAATAAAACAAAGTGGGAGGATTAACACTGACGAATTTTAAAAGTTATTATTAAGCCACAGTGGTCAATACAGCATGATACTACTGGCACAAAGACAGAAGTATTGACTAATGGAATTGAATCAAGAGTGCAGAAATACACCACAAAATCTATGGTCAACTGATCTTTGACAAGGTGCTCAAATCCTCTGAACTGGAACAAAATAGACTTTTCAATAAATAGGCATGGGAGAATTGGATATCAATACTCAAAAGAGGAAAAGAGGACCCTTACCTTACCCCCTACAAAAAAATTAACCTCAAAATGGATCAAATACCTAAATCTAAGAACCAGTAACCTAAAGCTCCTATGAGAAAATGTAGGGAAACATCTTCAAGACCTGGTAATAGAAGGTAACTTCCTAAACTTTATACCCAAAATACAAGCAACAAAAGAAAAAATAAATAAATGGGAACTACTCAAAATCAAATGCATTTGGGTCTCAAAAGACTTTGTCAAAAAGGTGAAGAGGCTGCCAACTCAATGGGAGAAAATATTTGGAAATCATACATCAGATAAAGGTTTGATATCTTCTATACATAAATCATAGAATTTACAGAATTCAATTACAGAACAAACACCCAAATTATAAAAGGGTCTAATATGAGTAGGCATTTTTCTGAAGAGGAAATACAGATGGCTAAAAAGCATAGGAAGAAGAGATGCCCATTTTCATAATGGAAATACCAATTAAGACTACAGTGAGATACCACCTCACACTTATAAGAATGGCTGCCATTAAAAAAACAGGAAATGACAAACATTATGGAGGATGTGAAAATTCGGACACTGATGCATTTAGGTGGAAATATGTAATTGTACAGCTGCTATGGAACATAGTTTGGTGGTTCCTTAGGAATCTAAATATCCAGTTGCCCTATGACCCGACAATACCACTACTGGGTATATACCAAGAAGAGCTGAAAGCAGTGATATAAAAAGACATTTGCATACTGATGTTCACAGCAGCATTATTCACAATGGCCAAAAGATGGAAACAAAGCAAGTGCACATCAACAGATGAGTAGATTTACAAAATGTTAAATACATACACAATGGAATATTACGCAGCAATAAGAAAAAATAATGTCCTGAAGCAAATAACAAAGATGGATGAGCCTTGAAGACATAATGCTGAGTGAAATAAGCCAGACACAAAAGGATAGAGACACTGTATGACTCCGCTTTTATGAGCATCGTATAGGTAAAATCAGAGGCTTATAATACAGAATATAGGGGACTTAGAGATGCATGAATGGTTAGCTAAGGAGGTTAAACTTAAATGTAAAGGAACAGACAGATGTGAGGGTGGTTTGCTAGTGCGTCTGTAAGTAATATTACCATATAGAAGGTGAACATGATTGAAAGGGGATGTATAGGTTCAACTGTCCCACCGATTAACACTACAACTATAAATGAGTTCTTGCGTGAACTACTGCAAAGGTATGAATCTCATAGAGAATGTCTAAGTTCAGGGCACTGGGGAAACCTGCTATTGCATGCTATGGGCTATGTTTAACAGGAAAACATCAACAGTACCACCAGGGGCAAATAATGAAGGCGGGAACAAAACTTAAGAGGTTTGTATTTTCTATTTGGGGAGGGTGTGTTTATTGGCTATCTTTCTCTTGGGAACAGGGAAATTATCTAAAATTCAGAATGTTAATGGACTGTTGACCTCAGACATCATACATAATACCAGTGAATGGAGGTGACTGAAAGATGCACTGAGAAGTGGATGAGCTGAAACAATGCTCATCAATGCATACATATGATCAAATATTGTACTGCTACAAAAAGGAATAAAGTTGTGAGGCATGCAACATTGTGAATGGGCCAGTGGGACATATGGTGAGTCCAAAGAAGCAAGAAAGAAAAGAGCAAATATTGTACAGTCTCATTTAGAAAATTCTTATAAGAAAACAGGTACCTAGCTTTTAAGTTCTTAAAACAGTAATTCTTATTTCAGGATTTTGAGCTTCTGTGTTAATATGTGATGGTTCTGGTGTAAACTTGGCCAAATTATTATGCCCAGTTTTCTCGTCAGGCAAACACTGGCCTGACCGCTGCTGCAAGGATATTTCGTGGCTGGTGGATAAACTGGAAGGCTGGTGTATTAAGTTATCAGTCAGTTGATTGCATCTGTGGCTGATCACATATGCAATCAATTAAGGCATGTCTCCCACAACAAGATAATCCAATCAGCTGAAGGTTTTTAAGGGAGAGTAAAGACTCTTTCACTACTTCTTCAGCCAATGAGACCCTTCTGTGGAGTTTGTACAGACCCATCCTCAGAGCCGCCAGCTTCACAGCCTCCCCTACAGACTTTGGACTCTTCCATTCCCACAGATACATGAAACACCTTTATTATTCTCATATTTACAGATCTCTCCTGTTGGTTCTGTTTCTCTAGAAAACTCTAATACAATATATGTATAACCTGGTATATTTAGAGATAAGAACAAAGCTGATCAGGTTGGATTAAGGTAATTCAGAATACTGGGGTAAGGAAGACATTGTTTGTATTTTAGAACGACATCTACTCTTTGAGACCAAAGGAAGAAAGGTTTATTTCTTCGAGAACCCAAATTCTCTGTAGCACATGATATAACTCAACTGTCTGGAAAGATCATTTAAATAATCCAAACATGGAGCCCAGAATAAGAATGAGGATCTTTAATCCTGTAGATCTTAATGTAATGCCTGGATAAATCTCAGAGCGCATTAAAAGCAGATAATCAAAATGTATTGGCACTTTACTGGTGCCTATCCCATACCAAAAAATATATATATATTCTGGCAAAGTCCCTTGAGGGATGGGAGAAAAAAATATGGAACTATTAAATTTTACCACCAGGAAAACCCCTGATATTCTGACAAACATTAGGAACACCCAAATCAATAGGCCAAGACCTTGATCTTAAGGCTTGCTCTTGTGAACTTATGTATGTAGCAGAGAAGCTCAGCCTACCTATAGGCATGCCTAAGGGTTACTTGTGAAGGATCTCTTTTGTTGCTCACATGTGACCTCACTCTCTATAAGCACAATTGTACAAGGAAAATCCCATTGCCTTCTCCCCTACATGGGACATAATGTCTAGGGGTGAAAGTCTCCCTGGCAGGATGGGAGATAATTCCCAGGAATGAGCCTGGCCCTGGCACTGTGGGATCAACAATGCCATCCTGGTCAAAAGGGAAAAAAGAAGTATAATGTGCCAGTTTGAAAGTATTACGTACCCCAGAAAAGCCATGTTTTAATCCTGATTCCATCTTGTCAAAGCAGCCATTTGTTTCAACCCTGATTTAATAATGTAGGTTGGAATGGTTTGATTAGATTATCTCCTTAGAGGTGTGGCTCATCCAATTGGGGATGTTCACTTTTGTTTAGATGAAGGTGTGACTCCACCCATTCCAGGTGGGTCTTCATTAGTTTGCTGGAATTTTTTTTAAAGAGGAAACATTTTGGAGAAAGCTGAGAAACAACAGAGCCTAGAGAAATGACATAAGCCTCAGAGATGACAGAAAATTCACAGCAGAGCTGACACAGGTGCGGACATGTGGAGAACAGAGACACGGAAGCATGGAGACACTTGCAGCCCAGCAGAAGCTGCCAGGACATGTTAGGCAAGCCAGAACCTGGAGACAGTCAAGGACTGCCAAGAGATGAAAACCAGCCCTGGAGAAGTCAAGTAGGGAACCTCCACAGGAACAGAGGCTGAAAGCCACAGAGCCCAGGAGCAAGGGACGAGAAGATGCGAGACACAAGACTTCTCAGCTGACAGTGGTGTTCCAGACCAACTGGCCTATCTTAAGTAAATGCAAGTTGCTGCCTTAATTTAGACACTTTCACTTCCTTGGAACTGTAAACTTGTAACTTATTTAATTCCCATTTTTAAAAGTCATTCCAGTTTTGGTACATCGTATTCCAACAACTAGCAAACCAACACATACAACAAATAAGGTAGTGGTGGCCGAGAGAGTACAAACAGAATCCAGAGACAACTCTGGAGATCACTATTATGCAACCTTCAGTTAGACAATGCTACCTACAATAGCTTGACAAACCCCAACTAAACCATTCCTGCCAAACCTAAAGAATATCTAGGGCATTATATAAAATTCTACAAAGATTCCACGCACTAGGGTAACTTTACAGGAACCTACAACCTCCAGATGGGTCCCTGGACCAGATAAATCCTGAAATAAGAGGGACAGGCCTCTCCAGAAAACTAGGTCCATCAACAACCCCTTCTAACATGAAGAAGTTACAAAGGGCATAGCCTAAATACCCATAAAGAGTGGGAGAAAGATCGAAGGTGATGGTAGAGTTATATAAAGAAGGTAGGGTTTGGGTGGCTCTCCAACCACCACCGTGCCCTCTCCGCCTTCACCGGCTTCTCCGCCACCGGCCTCGACAGCCTTGCCACCCTCACCTTTCCTCCTCCAGAACAGCTACTGGGGGAGTGGAGACAATACAGAGCAGCTCCCGGAGCCAAGACGGAGATCAAAGGGACGGCGTACCCCATCCTGGAACGGCTGACTGTCTGGGAGAACCAGCTCCGGTGAGATTACCGAGGGGCGCGGGCTTTCCCGGGTGGGACGGTAAGCGGCCGGAGTCCCTCCCTTCCTCCTTCCCAGGCCAGCTGGGAGAATTGGACAGGCGGTCCCCTTGGGCCGCGGCGGCTGGCGCCCCCACCATGCGAGGCCCCCCAGACCAACTGAGAGAGTTGGGTCGGAAATCCCCAGACAGAGGAGAACAGTGATCGGGGGGTCCCTTCCAAACACGTGACTCCCCGGTCCGGCTGGGAACAGTGCACTCTCCCAGGCTGCGACAGCTGTCGCCCTCCCGCCACGCTTGGCGGACCGAGCCGACTAGGTAATTCGCCCGGCGATCTCCCGTGCAGCGGCAGCCGGCGACCATCCCCGCGTTCGGATCCCCGGGTCAGCTGGCACTCTTCCAAGACGCTTCGGCTGCCGAACCTTCCCTACGGCAAGAATTTTCCAGAGTTAAAGGACCCACAGCAACTTTCACTGGTGGAACCCGTAGACAAACGTGTGCCACGAGCACCACCTACTGGGCAGGATAAGAAAAACAGAACCCAGAGATTCACAGAAAAATCTTTCAACCTGTTGGGTCCAACACCCAGGGAAATCTGACAAAATGCCCAGACGCCAGCAGAAGATAACGGATCACGCTCAGAAATCTGAAAATATGGCCCAGTGAAAGGAACAAACCAATAGTTCAAATGAGATACAGGAGCCGAAACAACTAATGCTGAATATACGAACAGAAATGAAAAACCTCTTCAAAAATGAAATCGAGATCCAAGATGGCGTCTTAGTAAGGTACATGCGTCTTAGTTCCTCCGACTCCAAATCAACTAATAGGTGAACAGAAACAGTACAAAACAACTCCCGGGGCTACAGCAGGGAATGGACACCCAGCGTAACCAAGACTGGGCTGGCTAGTCTGACTGCGAAACTCAGCTGCGGTGAGTGAGATCCCCAAGCGGCGGGTGATTTCCCGAGCAGCCGCAGCTGCGGCGGTCCGAGCTAATCCCTCTCTCCTTCCGGGGCTGGCTGAGAGACTCAGAGAGACAAGCTTCCCAGCCAAGGCGGCCGGCGCCACACTTTTGCGGGCGGCTTCGAGTCCGCGACTACAAGTCTCGGATCAGAGGGCTATCCAAAGTCTGAGCTGGCAAGTCTGATTGCGAGACTTGGCTGCGGCGAGACCCCCGAGCGGCCGCAGCTGCGGTGGTCCGAGCTAATCCCTCCCTCCTTCCGGGGCTGGCTGAGAGACTCGGAGAGACAAGCTTCCCAGCCAAGGCGGCCGGCGCCACACTTTTGCGGGCGGCTTCGAGTCCGCGACTACAAGTCTCGGATCAGTGGGCTATCCAAAGTCTGGGCTGGCAAGTCTGATTGCGAGACTTGGCTGCGGCGAGACCCCCGAGCGGCCGCAGCTGCGGCGGTCCGAGTTAATCCCTCCCTCCTTCCCGGGCCGGCTGAGAGTATCGGAGAAGTAAGTTCCCCAAGCCGAGGCAGGCGGCGCCCTTCTTTTGCGGGCGGCTTCGAGTCTCGGCGTTAAGTCCGCGGCTACGAGTCCCGGATCAGAGGGCTATCCAAAGTCTAGGCTGGCTAGACAGACTGCGAGACTCGACTGCAGTGAGACCCCCGAGCGGCGTGCGATCTCCCGATCAGCGGCAGCTGCGGTGGTCCGAGCTACTCCCTCCCCCCTTTCCGGGCCGGCTGAGAGTATTGGAGAAGCAAGTTTCCCAAGCCGAGGCAGGTGGCACCCCTCTTTTGCGGGCGGCTTCGAGTCTCTGCTTCGAGTCCGCGGATACGAGTCTCAGATAGGAGGACTATCCAAGCCGCGGAAGCACCCCCCCCCACGGGAGGCTTCCTGGTCCGGTGGGGAATCCCCCAGGCCCGCTGCGGCCCGCAACCAGCCACAGGGTCCCCTCAAGCCGCGGCAGCTGACGCCCCCACCACGCGCGGCCCCTGAACCAATGGAGAGATTTGGATCCGAAAGCACCAGGCCACGGAGATCGGTGACTGGGGGAGACCCATTCCAAACACTTGAGACAAACGTGTGCCACGTGCGCCACGTACTGGGCAAGATAAGAAAAACAGATCCCAGAGATTTCACAGAAAAATCTTACAACCTTGCTGGGTCCAACACCCAGAGGAACCTGAATAAATGCCCAGACGCCAGCAGCAGAAGATAACTGTCCACGCTCAAAGGATTGAGAATATGGCCCAGTCAAAGGAACAAACCAATAGCTCAAATGAGACACAAGAGCTGAGACAACTAATCCTGAATATACGAACAGAAATGGAAAACCTCTTCAAAAATGAAATCGATAAATTGAGGGAGGACATGAAGAGGACATGGGCTGAACATAAAGAAGAAATAGAAAAACTGAAAAAACAAATCGCAGAACTTATGGAAGTGAAGGATAAAGTAGCAAACATAGAAAAAATAATGGATAGTTACAATGATAGATTTAAAGAGACAGAAGATAGAATTAGTGAATTGGAGGATGGAACATCTGAATTCCAAAAAGAAACAGAAACTATAGGGAAAAGAATGGAGAAATTTGAACAGGGTATCAGGGAACTCAAGGATAATATGAACCGCACAAATATACGTGTTGTGGGTGTCCCAGAAGGAGAAGAGAAGGGAAAAGGAGGAGAAAAACTAATGGAAGAAATTTTCACTGAAAATTTCCCAACTCTTATGAAAGACCTAAAATTACAGATCCAAGAAGTGCAGCGCACCCCAAAGAGATTAGACCCAAATAGGCGTTCTCCAAGACACTTACTAGTTAGAATGTCAGAGGTCAATGAGAAAGAGAGGATCTTGAAAGCAGCAAGAGAAAAACAATCCATCACATACAAGGGAAACCCAATAAGACTATGTGTAGATTTCTCAGCAGAAACCATGGAAGCTAGAAGACAGTGGGATGATATATTTAAAATACTAAAAGAGAAAAACTGCCAACCAAGACTCCTATATCCAGCAAAATTATCCTTCAAAAATGAGGGAGAAATTAAAACATTCTGAGACAAAAAGTCACTGAAAGAATTCGTGACCAAGAGACCAGCTCTGCAAGAAATACTAAAGGGAGCATTAGAGTCAGATACAAAAAGACAGAAGAGAGAGATATGGAAAAGAGTGTAGAAAGAAGGAAAATCAGATATGATATATATAATACAAAAGGCAAAATGTTAGAGGAAAATATTATCCAAACAGTAATAACACTAAATGTCAATGGACTGAATTCCCCAATCAAAAGACATAGATTGGCAGAATGGATTAAAAAACAGGATCTTTCTATATGCTGTCCACAGGAAACACATCTTAGACCCAAAGATAAACATAGGTTGAAAGTGAAAGGTTGGGAAAAGATATTTCATGCAAATAACAACCAGAAAAGAGCAGGAGTGGCTATACTAATATCCAACAAATTAGACTTCAAATGTAAAACAGTTAAAAGAGACAAAGAAGGACACTATATACTAATAAAAGGAACAATTAAACAAGAAGACATAACAATCATAAATATTTACGCACCGAACCAGAATGCCCCAAAATACGTGAGGAATACACTGCAAACACTGAAAAGGGAAATAGACTCATATACTATAATAGTTGGAGACTTCAACTCACCACTCTCATCAAGGGACAGAACATCTACACAGAAGATCAACAAAGAAATAGAGAATCTGAATATTACTATAAATGAACTAGACTTAATAGACATTTATAGGATATTACATCCCACAACAGCAGGATACACCTTTTTCTCAAGTGCTCATGGATCATTCTCAAAAATAGACCATATGCTGGGTCACAAAGCAAGACTTAACAAATTTAAAAAGATTGAAATCTTACACAACACTTTCTCGGACCATAAAGGAATGATGTTGGAAATCAATAATAGGCAGAGTGCCAGAAAATTCACAAATACGTGGAGGTTCAACAACACACTCCTAAACAACGAGTGGGTCAAAGAAGAAATTGCTAGAGAAATTAGCAAATACCTCGAGGCGAATGAAAATGAAAACACAACATATCAAAACTTATGGGACGCAGCAAAGGCAGTGCTAAGAGGGAAATTTATTGCTCTAAATGCCTATATCAGAAAAGAAGAAAAGGCAAAAATTCAGGAATTAACTATCCATTTGGAAGAACTGGAGAAAGAACAGCAAGCTAACCCCAAAGCAAGCAAAAGGAAAGAAATAACAAAGATTAGAGCACAAATAAATGAAATTGAAAACATGAAAACAATAGAGAAAATCAATAAGGCCAGAAGTTGGTTCTATGAGAAAATCAATAAGATTGATGGGCCCTTAGCAAGATTGACAAAAAGAAGAAGAGAGAGGATGCAAATAAATAAGATCAGAAATGGAAGAGGAGACATAACTACTGACCTCACAGAAATAAAGGAGGTAATAACAGGATACTATGAACAACTTTACGCTAATAAATACAACAATTTAGAGGAAATGGACGGGTTCCTGGAAAGACATGAACAACCAATTTTGACTCAAGAAGAGATAGATGATCTCAACAACCAATCACAAGTAAAGAAATCGAAGCAGTCATTCAAAAGCTTCCTAAAAAGAAAAGTCCAGGACCAGACGGCTTCACATGTGAATTCTATCAAACATTTCAGAAAGAATTAGTACCAACTCTCCTGAAACTCTTCAAAAAAATCGAAGTGGAGGGAAAACTACCTAACTCATTCTATGAAGCCAACATTACCCTCATACCAAAACCAGGCAAAGATATTACAAGAAAAGAAAACTACAGGCCGATCTCTCTAATGAATATTGATGCAAAAATCCTCAATAAAATTCTAGCAAATCATATCCAACAACACATTAAAAGAATTATTCATCATGACCAAGTAGGATTCATCCCAGGTATGCAAGGATGGTTCAACATAAGAAAATCAATTAATGTAATACACCATATCAACAAATCAAAGCAGAAAAATCACATGATCATCTCAATTGATGCAGAGAAGGCATTTGACAAGATTCAACATCCTTTCCTGTTGAAAACACTTCAAAGGATAGGAATACAAGGGAACTTCCTTAAAATGATAGAGGGAATATATGAAAAACCCACAGCTAATATCATCCTTAATGGGGAAAAATTGAAAACGTTCCCCCTAAGATCAGGAACAAGACAAGGATGTCCACTATCACCACTATTATTCAACATTGTGTTGGAGGTTCTAGCCAGAGCAATTAGACAAGAAAAAGAAATACAAGGCATCCAAATTGGAAAGGAAGAAGTAAAACTATCACTGTTTGCAGACGATATGATACTATACGTCGAAAACCCGGAAACATCCACAACAAAACTACTAGAGCTAATAAATGAGTACAGCAAAGTAGCAGGTTACAAGATCAACACTCAAAAATCTGTAGCATTTCTATACACTAGCAATGAACAAGTGGAGGGGGAAATCGAGAAACGAATCCCATTTACAATTGCAACTAAAAGAATAAAATACCTAGGAATAAATTTAACTAAAGAGACAAAAGACCTATACAAAGAAAACTACAAAAAACTGCTAAAAGAAATCACAGAAGACCTAAACAGATGGAAGGGCATACCGTGTTGATGGATTGGAAGACTAAATATAGTTAAGATGTCAATCCTACCTAAATTGATTTACAGATTCAATGCAATACCAATCAAAATCCCAACAACTTATTTTTCAGAAATAGAAAAACCAATAAGCAAATTTATCTGGAAGGGCAGGGTGCCCCGAATTGCTAAAAACATCTTGAGGAAAAAAAACGAAGCTGGAGGTCTTACGCTGCCAGACTTTAAGGCATATTATGAAGCCACAGTGGTCAAAACAGCATGGTATTGGCATAAAGATAGATATATCGACCAATGGAATCGAATAGAGTGCTCAGATATAGACCCTCTCATCTATGGTCATTTGATCTTTGATAAGGGAGTCAAGCCAACTTACCTGGGACAGAACAGTCTCTTCAATAAATGGTGCCTAGAGAACTGGATATCCATATGCAAAAGAATGAAAGAAGACCCATATCTCACACCCTACACAAAAGTTAACTCAAAATGGATCAAAGATCTAAACATTAGGTCTAAGACCATAAAACAGTTAGAGGAAAATGTAGAGAGATATCTTATGGATCTTACAACTGGAGGCCGTTTTATGGACCTTACACCTAAAGCAAGAACACTGAAGAAGGAAATAAATAAATGGGAGTTCCTCAAAATTAAACACTTTTGTGCATCAAAGAACTTCATCACGAAAGTAGAAAGACAGCCTACACAATGGGAATCAATATTTGGAAACGACATATCAGATAAAGGTCTAGTATCCAGAATTTATAACGAGATTGTTCAACTCAACAACAAAAAGATAGCCAACCCAATTACAAAATGGGAAAAAGACTTGAATAGACACCTCTCAGAGGAGGAAATACAAATGGCCAAAAGACACATGAAGAGATGCTCAATGTCCCTGGCCATTAGAGAAATGCAAATCAAAACCACAATGAGATATCATCTCACACCCACCAGAATGGCCATTATCAACAAAACAGAAAATGACAAGTGCTGGAGAGGATGCGGAGAAAGAGGCACACTTATCCACTGTTGGTGGGAATGTCAAATGGTGCAACCACTGTGGAAAGCAGTTTTGCGGTTCCTCAAAAAGCTGAATATAGAATTGCCATACGACCCAGCAATACCATTGCTGGGAATCTACTCAAAGGAATTAAGGGCAAAAACTCAAACAGACATTTGCACACCAATGTTCATAGCAGCGTTATTTACAATTGCAAAGAGATGGAAACAGCCAAAATGTCCATCAACAGACGAGTGGCTAAACAAACTGTGGTATATACGTACGATGGAATATTATGCAGCGTTAAGACAGGATAAACTTATGAAGCATGTATTAACATGGATGGACCTAGAAAACATTATGCTGAGTGAGTCTAGCCAAAAGCTAAAAGACAAATACTGTATGGTCCCAATGATGTGAATCGACACTCGAGAATAAACTTGGAATATGTCATTGGTAACAGAGTTCAGCAGGAGTTAGAAAAAGGGTAAGATAATGGGTAATCGGAGCTGATGGAATACAGACGGTGCAACAGGACTAGATACAAAAACTCAAAAATGGACAGTACAATAATACCTAATTGTAAAGTAATCATGTTAAAATACTGAACGAAGCTGCATCCGAGCTATAGGTTTTTGTTTTGTTTTGTTTTGTTTGTTTTGTTCTTATTATTATTACTTTTATTTTTTTCTCTATATTAACATTCTATATCTTTTTCTGTTATAATGCTAGTTCTTCTAAACCGATGCAAATGTACTAAGAAACGATGATCATGCATCTATGTGATGATGTTAAGAATTACTGATTGCATATGTAGAATGGTATGACGTCTAAAAAAAAAAAAAAAATGGTTAGCACAATACTGCCTAATTGTAATGTAATTATCTTGGAACGCTGAATGAAGCTGCATCTGATCTATAGTTTTTTGTTTCTTTGTTTTGTTTTTTTTTCTCTTATATATTTTTGTACTTTTTATTTTTATTTGTGTTTTCTCTCTGTGTTATCACTTTATTTCTTTTTCTGTTGTAGTGCTATTTCTTTCTCTAAATCGATGCATATGTACTGAGAAATGATGACCATACACCTATGTGATGATATTAAGAATTACTGATTGCATATGTAGAATGGATTGATTTCTATTGTTGTGTTAGTTAATTTTTTTAATTAATAAAAAAAATAATAATAATAATAATAAAAATGAAATCGATAAATTGAGGGAGGACATGAAGAAGACATGGGCTGATCAAAAAGAAGAAATAGAAAAACTGAAAAGTGAAGGATAAAGTAGAAAAGATGGAAAAAACAATGAATACCTACAATGATAGATTAAAACATAGAGAAGATAGAATTAGTGATTTGAAGGATGGAACATCTGAATTCCAAAAAGAAACAGAAACTATCCAGAAAAGAATGGAAAAATTTGAACAGGGTATCAGGGAACTCAAGGACATTGTGAACCGCACAAATATATGTGTTGTGGGTGTCCCAGAAGGAGAAGGGAAGGGAAAAGGAGGAGAAAAACTAATGTAAGAAATTATCACTAAAAATTTCCCAACTCTTATGAAAGACCTAAAATTACAGATCCAAGAAGTGCAGCACATCCCAAAGAGATTAGACACAAATAGGCATTCCCCACGACACTTACTAGTTAGAACGTCAGAGGTCAAAGAGAAAGAGAGGATCTTGAAAGCAGCGAGAGAGAAGCAATCCATCACATACAAGGGAAACCCAATAAGACTACGTGTAGATTTCTCAACAGAAACCATGGAAGCTAGAAGACAGTGGGATGATATATTTAAGTTACAAAAAGAGAAAAACTGCAAACCAAGACTCCTATATCCAGCAAAATTGTCCTTCAAAAATGAAAGAGAAATTAAAACATTCTCAGACAAAAAGACACTGAGAGAATCTGTGACCAAGAGACCAGCTCTGCAAGAAATACTAAAGGGAGCACTAGAGTCAGATACAAAAAGACAGAAGAGAGAGGCATGGAGAAGAGTGTAGAAAGAAGGAAAGTCAGATCTGATATATATAATACAAAAGGAAAAATGGTAGAGGAAAATATTATCCAAACACTAATAACTCTAAATGTTAATGGACTGAAATCCCCAATCAAAAGACATAGACTGGCAGAATGGATTAAAAAACAGGATCCTTCTATATGCTGTCTACAGGAAACACATCTTAGACCCAAAGATAAATACAGGTTGAAAGTGAAAGGTTGCAAAAAGATATTTCATGCAAATAACAACCAGAAAAGAGCAGGAGTGGCTATACTAATACCCAACAAATTAGACTTCAAATGTAAGACAGTTAAAAGAGACAAAGAAGGACACTATATACTAATAAAAGGAACAATTAAACAAGAAGACATAACAATCATAAATATTTACACACCAAACCAGAATGCCCCAAAAGACGTGAGGCATACACTGCAGTCACTGAAAAGGGAAATAGACACATCTACCATAATAGTTGGAGACTTCAAATCACCACTCTCATCAATGGACAGAACATTTAGACAGAGGATCAATAAAGAAATAGAGAATCTGAATATTACTATAAATGAGCTTGACTCAACAGACATTTATAGGACATTACATCCCACAACAGCAGGATACACCTTTTTTTCAAGTGCTCATGGATCATTCTCAGAGATAGACCATATGCTGGGTCACAAAGCAAGTCTTAACAAATTCAAAAAGATTGAAATCATACACAACACTTTCTCAGATCATAAAGGAATGAAGTTGGAAATCAATAATAGGCAGAGTGCCAGAAAATTCACAAATATGTGGAGGCTAAAAAACACACTCTTAAACAACAAGTGGGTCAAAGAAGAAATTGCAAGAGAAATTAGTAAATACCTAGAGGCGAATGAAAATGAAAACACAACATATAAAAACTTATGGGATGCAGCAAAGGCAGTGCTTAGAGGGAAATTTATTGCCCTAAATGCCTATATCAGAAAAGAAGAAAAGGCAAAAATGCAGGAATTAACTGTCCACTTGGAAGAACTGGAGAAAGAACAGCAAACTAATCCCAAAGCAAGCAAAAGGAAAGAAATAACAAAGATTAGAGCAGAAATAAATGAAATTGAAAACATGAAAACAATAGAGAAAATCAATAACACCAGAAGTTCGTTCTATGAGAAAATCAACAAGATTGATGGGCCCTTAGCAAGATTGACAAAAAGAAGAAGAGAGAGGATGCAAATAAATAAGATCAGAAATGGAAGAGGAGACATAACTACTGACCTCACAGAAATAAAGGAGGTAATAACAGGATACTATGAACAACTTTACGCTAATAAATACAACAATTTAGATGGAATGGACGGGTTCCTGGAAAGACATGAACAATCAACTTTGACTCAAGAAGAAATAGATGGAGACTTCCGGAGAAGATGGCGGCTTAGTAAGACGCGCGGATCTTAGTTTCTTCTCCAGGACAGCTACTAGGGGCGTAGAAACGATACAGAACAGCGCCCAAAGCCACAACAGTGATAAAAAAGACAGCGTACCCCATCCTGGAACGGCTGGCTGGCTGAGAGAAGCCACTCGGGTGAGATCGCCGACGCGCACGGGCTTCACCGGGTGGGGCGGCAAGTGGCCGGAGTCACTCCCTTCCCCCTTCCCGGGCCGGCTGGGAGAATTGTAGAGGTGGTCCCCAGAAATAGCGGCGGCTCGTGCCCACACCACGCACGGACCACTGGACCAACTGAGAGAATTGGATCGGAAATCCCCAGGCCACGGAGAACGGTGACGCGTGGGGGAGGCCCCTTCCAAACCCGTGACTCCCCGGGAACGTGCACTCTCCCGGGCGGGCCGCTGCAGTTGGCGCCCTCCCGCCACGCTTGTCGCCCGGGCGACTAGGAAATTCGGACGGGCGCTTTCCCGGGCTGCGGCGGCCAGCAACCCTCCCCGCGTTCGGACCCTGGGCCGGCTCGAACTTGTCCGAGCCGCTTCGGCTAGCGAACCTCCCGGACGGTGAGAGTTTTCCAAAGTTAAAGGACCCACAGCACCTTTTACTGGTGGGACCCGCAGACAAACGTGTGCCACAAGCGCCACCTACCGGGCAGGATAAGAAAAACAGAACACAGAGATTTCACAGAAAAATGTTCCAAATTTTGGATCCAATACCCAGGGAAATATGTCTAAATGCGCAGACGCCAACAAAAGATAACGGATCACGCTCAAATAATTGAAAATATGGCCCAGTCAAAAGAACAAACCAACAGTACAAATGAGATACAAGAGCTGAGAGAACTAATGCTGAATATACGAACAGAAATGGAAAACCTCTTCAAAAACGAAATCGATAAATTGAGGGAGGACATGAAGAAGACATGGGCTGAACATAAAAAAGAAATAGAAAAACTGAAAAAACAAATCACAGAACTTATGGAAGTGAAGGACAAAGTAGAAAAGATAGAAAAAACAATGGATACCTACAATGATAGATTCAAAGAGACAGAAGATAGAATTAGTGATTTGGAGGATGGAACATCTGAATTCCAAAAACAAACAGAAAATATCGGGAAAAGACTGGAAAAATTTGAACAGGGTATCAGGGAACTCAAGGACAATATGAACCACACAAATACACATGTTGTGGGTGTCCCAGAAGGAGAAGAGAAGGGAAAAGGAGGAGAAAACCTAATGGAAGAAATTTTCACTGAAAATTTCCCAACTCTTATGAAAGACCTAAAATTACAGATCCAAGAAGTGCAGCGCACCCCAAAGAGATTAGACCCAAATAGGCGTTCTCCAAGACACTTACTAGTTAGAATGTTAGAGGTCAAAGAGAAAGAGAGGATCTTGAGAGCAGCAAGAGAAAAACAATCCATCACATACAAGGGAAACCCAATGAGACTATGTGTAGATTTCTCAGCAGAAACCATGGAGGCTAGAAGACAGTGGGATGATATATTTAAGTTACTAAAAGAGAAAAACTGCCAACCAAGACTCCTATATCCAGCAAAATTGTCCTTCAAAAATGAGGGAGAAATTAAAACATTCTCAGACATAAAGTCACTGAGAGAATCTGTGACCAAGAGACCAGCTCTGCAAGAAATACTAAAGGGAGCACTAGAGTCAGATACAAAAAGACAGAAGAGAGAGGCATGGAGAAGAGTGTAGAAAGAAGGAAAATCAGATATGATATATATAATACAAAAGGAAAAATGGTAGAGGAAAATATTATCCAAACAATAATAACACTAAATGTTAATGGACTGAATTCCCCAATCAAAAGACATAGAATGGCAGAATGGATTAAAAAACAGGATCCTTCTATATGCTGTCTACAGGAAACACATCTTAGACCCAAAGATAAGCATAGGTTGAAAGTGAAAGGTTGGGAAAAGATATTTCATGCAAATAACAACCAGAAAAGAGCAGGAGTGGCTATACTAATATCCAACAAGTTAGACTTCAAATGTAAAACAGTTAAAAGAGACAAAGAAGGACACTATATACTAATAAAAGGAACAATTAAACAAGAAGACATAACAATCATAAATATTTATGCACCGAACCAGAATGCCCCAAAATACGTGAGGAATACACTGCAAACACTGAAAAAGGAAATAGACACAAATACCAAAATAGTTGGAGACTTCAATTCCCCACTCTCATCAATGGACAGAACATCTAGACAGAGGCTCAATAAAGAAATAGAGAATTTCAATATTACAATAAATGAGCTAGACTTAACAGACATTTATAGGACATTACATCCCACAACAGCAGGATACACCTTTTTCTCAAGTACTCATGGATCATTCTCAAAGATAGACCATATGCTGGGTCACAAAGCACGTCTTAACAAATTTAAAAAGATTGAAATCATACACAACACTTTCATGGATCATAAAGGAATGAAGTTGGAAATCAATAATAGGCGGAATGCCAGAAAATTCACAAATACCTGGAGGCTCAACAACACACTCTTAAACAACAAGTGGGTCAAAGAAGAAATTGCAAGAGAAATTAGTAAATACCTCGAGGCAAATGAAAATGAAAACACAACATATCAAAACTTATGGGATGCAGCAAAGGCAGTGCTAAGAGGGAAATTTATTGCCCTAAATGCCTATATCAGAAAAGAAGAAAAGGCAAAAATGCAGGAATTAACTGTTCACTTGGAAGAACTGGAGAAAGAACAGCAAACTAATCCCAAAGCAAGCAAAAGGAAAGAAATAACAAAGATCAGAGCAGAAATAAATGAAATTGAAAATATGAAAACAGTAGAGAAAATCAATAAGACCAGAAGTTGGTTCTATGAGAAAATCAATAAGATTGATGGGCCCTTAGCAAGATTGACAAAAAGAAGAAGAGAGAGGATGCAAATAAATAAGATAAGAAATGGAAGAGGATACATAACTACTGACCTCACAGAAATAAAGGAGGTAATAACAGGATACTATGGACAACTTTACGCTAATAAATACAACAATTTAGATGAAATGGACGGGTTCCTGGAAAGACATGAACAACCAACTTTGACTCAAGAAGACACAGATGACCTCAACAAACCAATCACAAGTAAAGAAATTGAATTAGTCATTCAAAAGCTTCCTAAAAAGAAAAGTCCAGGACCAGATGGCTTCACATGTGAATTCTACCAAACGTTCCAGAAAGAATTAGTACCAATACTCCTCAAACTCTTCAAAAAAATTGAAGTGCAGGGAAAACTGCCTAATTCATTCTATGAAGCCAACATCACCCTCATACCAAAACCAGGCAAAGATATTACAAAAAAAGAAAACTACAGACCAATCTCTCTAATGAATATAGATGCAAAAATCCTCAATAAAATTCTAGCAAATCGTATCCAAAAACACATTAAAAGAATTATACATCATGACCAAGTAGGATTCATCCCAGGTATGCAAGGATGGTTCAACATAAGAAAATCAATTAATGTAATACACCATATCAACAAATCAAAGCAGAA
Organism: Tamandua tetradactyla; assembly: GCF_023851605.1. NCBI lineage: Eukaryota > Metazoa > Chordata > Mammalia > Pilosa > Myrmecophagidae > Tamandua > Tamandua tetradactyla. The sequence goes on from NC_135328.1 coordinate 90,787,621, forward strand.
AAATCACATGATCATCTCAATTGATGCAGAGAAGGCATTTGACAAGATTCAACATCCTTTCCTGTTGAAAACACTTCAAAAGATAGGAATACAAGGGAACTTCCTTAAAATGATAGAGGGAATATATGAAAAACCCACAGCTAATATCATCCTCAATGGGGAAAAATTGAAAACGTTCCCCCTAAGATCAGGAACAAGACAAGGATGTCCACTATCACCACTATTATTCAACATTGTGTTGGAGGTTCTAGCCAGAGCAATTAGACAAGAAAAAGAAATACAAGGCATCAAAATTGGAAAGGAAGAAGTAAAACTATCACTGTTTGCAGACGATATGATACTATACGTCGAAAACCCGGAAAAATCCACAACAAAACTACTAGAGCTAATAAATGAGTACAGCAAAGTAGCAGGTTACAAGATCAACATTCAAAAATCTGTATCATTTCTATACACTAGTAATGAACAAGCTGAGGGGGAAATCAAGAAACGAATCCCATTTACAATTGCAACTAAAAGAATAAAATACCTAGGAATAAATTTAACTAAAGAGACAAAAAACCTATATAAAGAAAACTACAAAAAACTGCTAAAAGAAATCACAGAAGACCTAAATAGATGGAAGGGCATACCGTGTTCATGGATTGGAAGACTAAATATAGTTAAGATGTCAATCCTACCTAAATTGATTTACAGATTCAATGCAATACCAATCAAAATCCCAACAACTTATTTTTCAGAAATAGAAAAACCAATAAGCAAATTTATCTGGAAGGGCAGGGTGCCCCGAATTGCTAAAAACATCTTGAGGAAAAAAAACAAAGCTGGAGGTCTCACGCTGTCTGACTTTAAGGCATATTATGAAGCCACAGTGGTCAAAACAGCATGGTATTGGCAGAAAGGTAGATATATCGACCAATGGAATCGAATAGAGTGCTCAGATATAGACCCTCTCATCTATGGACATTTGATCTTTGATAAGGCAGTCAAGCCAACTCACCTGGGACAGAGCAGTCTCTTCAATAAATGGTGCCTAGAGAACTGGATATCCATATGCAAAAGAATGAAAGAAGACCCATCTCTCACACCCTATACAAAAGTTAACTCAAAATGGATCAAAGATCTAAACATTAGGTCTAAGACCATAGAACAGATAGAGGAAAATGTTGGGAGATATCTTATGGATCTTACAACTGGAGGCCGTTTTATGGACCTTACACCTAAAGCAAGAACACTGAAGAAGGAAATAAATAAATGGGAGTTTCTCAAAATTAAACAATTTTGTGCATCAAAGAACTTCATCAAGAAAGTAGAAAGACAGCCTACACAATGGGAGACAATATTTGGAAATGACATATCAGATAAATGTCTAGTATCCAGAATTTATAAAGAGATTGTTCATCTCAACAACAAAAAGACAGCCAATCCAATCACAAAATGGGAAAAAGACTTGAACAGACACCTATAGAAGAGGAAATACAAATGGCCAAAAGGCACATGAAGAGATGCTCAATGTCCCTGGCCATTAGAGAAATGCAAATCAAAACCACAATGAGATATCATCTCACACCCACCAGAATGGCCATTATCAACAAAACAGAAAATGACAAGTGCTGGAGAGGATGCGGAGAAAGAGGCACACTTATCCACTGTTGGAGGGAATGTCAAATGGTGCAACCACTGTGGAAGGCATTTTGGCGGTTCCTCAAAAAGCTGAATATAGAATTCCCATACGACCCAGCAATACCATTGCTGGGAATCTACTCAAAGGACTTAAGGGCAAAGACACAAACGGACATTTGCACACCAATGTTTATAGCAGCGTTATTTACAATTGCAAAGAGATGGAAACAGCCGAAATCTCCATCAACAGAAGAGTGGCTAAACAAACTGTGGTATATACATACGATGGAATACTATGCAGCTTTAAGACAGGATAAACTTATGAAGCATAACATGGATGGACCTAGAGAACATTATGCTGAGTGAGTCTAGCCAAAAACTAAAGGACAAATACTGTATGGTCCCACTGATGTGAACAGACATTTGAGAATAAATTTGGAATATGTCCTTGATATCAGAGTCCAGCAGGAGGTAGAAACACGGTAAGATAATGGCCAATTGGAGTTGAAGGGATACAGACGGTGTAACAGGACTAGATACAAAAACTCAAAAATGGACAGCACAATAATACCTAATTGTAAAGTAATCAGGTTAAAACACTGAATGAAGCTGCATCTGAGCTATAGGTTTTTGTTTTGTTTTGTTTTGATTTTACTATTATTACTTTTATTTTTTTTCTCTATATTAACATTCTATATCTTTTTCGGTTATGTTGCTAGTTCTTCTAAACCAATGCAAATGTACTAAGAAATGATGATCATGCATCTATGTGATGATGTTAAGAATTACTGATTGCATATGTAGAATGGTATGATCTCTAAATGTTGGGTTAATTTCTTTTTTTCCATTAATTAAAATAAAAAAAAAAAAGAGAACGGGTAATTGGAGCTGAAAGGATACAGACTGGACAACGGGACTGGATATAAAAACTCAGAAATGGACAGCACAATACTACCCAATTGTAATGCAATTATGTTAAAACACTGAATGAAGCTACATGTGAGGTATAGGTTTTTTGTTTTTTTTTTTTTCTTTCTATTATTGTTTTAATTCTTATTCTGTTGTCTTTTTATTTCTTTTTCTAAATCGATGCAAATGTACTAAGTAATGATGAATATGCAACTATGTGATGTTATTAAGAATTACTGATTGTACATGTAGAATGGAATGATTTCTAATTGTTTTTTGTTTTTTGTTTGTTTGTTTGATTTTGTTTTTTTTGTTTTTTACTATTATCACTACTTTTATTTCTTTTCTCTATATTAACATTTTATATCTTTTTCTGTTGTGTTGCTAGTTCCTCTAAACCGATGCAAATGTACTAAGAAACGATGCTCATGCATCTATGTGATGATGTTAAGAATTACTGAGTGCATATGTAGAATGGTATGATTTCTAAATGTTGTGTTAATTTCTTTTTTTTTCTTTCCGTTAATAAAAAAATTAAAAAATAAAAAAAAGAAGGTAGGATTTAACAAATGAGTAAGATTGCTGAATCACGATATTGATATTTCTTTAAGTCTCTAGTATCTTAGAGCAGCTAGAAATAAAAACCTAAAACTGTGGAATTGTAACCCATTCCAAACTCTGAAATCTGTTCACAACTAATTGTTGTGATGTGTTTTGAAATTTATTGCTTTTGTGTATATATTATTTTTCACAATAAAAGAAAAAAAAAGTCTATTGTGTATTGATAATGTATAGCTACATGATGATATTGTGAAGCGTGCATTTCAGATGAGTTCATGGTATGTGCAATTTATATAGAGAACTAAGACTGATATACGAATTAAAACTGTCAAAGAAAAATCAATAATAATATATTAAATTCCAAAAACAAAATGCAATGCATACCATATGGGATCTAAGAATGGAAGAGAAAAGAAAGGCTCAAAAAGATATTACTGAATCAAAAATAAAAATTGCATTACAGAATGTAAGCTTTATTTTTAGGTTGAATTTCTTGAAGATGGTGGGTGTACTTAAAGATATTTACATGGGTGAATGTCCCTGTTCATAGGAAATATGCATGGAAGTGTTGTGATCAGTGAGTATGATGTATGCAAGCATCTCTGAAATGTTTAACAAATGGATGGATGGATGGACGGATGGAATGAAATGGCAACATGCTAGAATTGGTAGATCAAGGTATTGCAGAAGATGGTAATGGTGGGGTTATGCTGAATTTCTTTGTACAGGGTTTATATTATTTTTACAAACTGTCTCATAAGTTTGACATTGTTTCAAAATTAAGAAGAAAACAGAATGAGATGCCATTTCAAATGCACTAGAATAGCAACTATTATTGTCAAAGAAAAATAAGTGTTGGAGAGGATGTGAAGAAATAGGGATGCTCATTCACTGTTGTTGGAAATATAAATTCGTATCAGAGATTGTCGAAAACAATTTACAAGTGTAGAATTACCATATCACCAGGCAATCCCACCTCTAGTTATATGCCCAAGAGAATTCAGAGCAGGGACCCAAACAGATATTTGCACAACAATGTTCTTAGTGCCAATATTCACACTTGTCAAAAGAAGGAAGAACTCTAACTGTCCATTAACAAAATGGGGTATAAATTAAACAATAGAATATTATTCAACCATAACATTTACTGAAGTTCTGATATATGCAACAACTCGAATGAACCTTCAAGATATTAGCTTGCATAAAATAAGCCAGACACAAAAGAATAAATATTGTATGATCTCACCAATATGAAATAGTAAGAATAAGCAAATTCACAGAGCCAGAAAATTGAATACAGGTTACCTAGGCCTGGGGTGGGGGTAAGGAATGTTAATGTAAAGATTAATTGGTGAAGAATTTCTGTTTGGGATTACAGAAATGTTTTGGTAATGGATTTAACACAACATTAAATGGGGTGACACTACTGAATTGTGTATTTAAACGTGGTTGAAAGGGGGATTTTTAGATTTTATATACACTTATTTCTAAAATAAAATTACAAAAAAACAACAAGAAGATAGCCAACCCAATTACAAAATGGGAAAAAGACTTGAACAGACACCTCTCAGAGGAGGAAATACAAATGGCCAAAAGACACATGAAGAGATGCTCAATGTCCCTGGCCATTAGAGAAATGCAAATCAAAACCACAATGAGATATCATCTCACACCCACCAGGATGGCCATTATCAACAAAACAGAAAATGACAAGTGCTGGAGAGGATGCGGTGAAAGAGGCACACTTATCCACTGTTGGTGGGAATGTCAAATGGTGCAACCACTGTGGAAGGCAGTTGGGCGGTTCCTCAAAAAGCTGAATATAGAATTGCCATACGACCCAGCAATACCATTGCTGGGAATCTACTCAAAGGAATTAAGGGCAAAAACTCAAACAGACATTTGCACACCAATGTTTATAGCAGCGTTATTTACAATTGCAAAGAGATGGAAACAGCCAAAATGTCCATCAACAGACGAGTGGCTAAACAAACTGTGGTATATACATACGATGGAATATTATGCAGCTTTAAGGCAGGATAAACTTATGAAGCATGTAATAACATGGATGGACCTAGAGAACATTATGCTGAGTGAGTCTAGCCAAAAACTAAAAGACAAATACTGTATGGTCCCAATGATGTGAATCGACACTCGAGAATAAACTTGGAATATGTCATTGGTAACAGAGTTCAGCAGGAGTTAGAAACAGGGTAAGACAATGGGTAATTGGAGCTGAAGGGATACAGACTGTGCAACAGGACTAGATACAAAAACTCAAAAATGGACAGCACAATAATACCTAATTGTAAAGTAATCATGTTAAAATACTGAATGAAGCTGCATCCGAGCTATAGGTTTTTGTTTTGTTTTGTTTTGTTTGTTTTGTTCTTATTATTATTACTTTTATTTTTTTTCTCTATATTAACATTCTATATCTTTTTCTGTTATACTCCTAGCTCTTCTAAACCGATGCAAATGTACTAAGAAACGATGATCATGCATCTATGTGATGATGTTAAGAATTACTGATTGCATATGTAGAATGGTATGATTTCTAAAAAAAAAAAAAAAAAAAAAATGGTCAGCACAATACTGCCTAATTGTAATGTAATTATGTTGGAACGCTGAATGAAGCTGCATCTGAGCTATAGTTTTTTTTTGTTTTTTTTTCTTTTTCTCTTACATATTTTTGTACTTTTTATTTTTATTTGTGTTTTCTCTCTGTGTTATCACTTTACTTCTTTTTCTGTTGTCGTGCTATTTCTTTCTGTAAATCGATGCATATGTACTGAGAAATGATGACCATACACCTATGTGATGATATTAAGAATTACTGATTGCATATGTAGAATGGATTGATTTCTAATGTTGTGTTAGTTAATTTTTTTTAATTAATAAAAAAAAATTACAAAAATAAAACAGGAATATGCAACAAAAACCATGAACCCTAATGTATACTATGGGCTATAGTCAATAGTATAACTGTAATAATACTGCTTCATAAATGTGTACAAAGTGTTAATAATAAATAGGGAAATCTGTGTGTGTGTGTGTGTGTGTGTGTGTGTGTGTGTGTGTGTGTGTGAGAAAGGGTAAATGGGAACTCTGCATGATTTTTCTAGAATTAATCAAATAAAATTTTTTTTTAAAGTAAATGATTTTGAGTTGTGCTTGGGATATGGCGCAGCTAGACATTGGACGGCATTGCCAGGTGGAGCACTGTCAGCATTGGGGTGATTGGGGAGTCCTCGACCCGGGTCTGCAGGACACCAGACCATGCTCTACCTCCACGAGTGGTGGAACAGCTGAGGGGAGGCCACAGGGCCTGGGTGGGGTCTGAGGACCCAGGAACACCAAAGCAGGGAGTTACATGGCTGTTTTGGGTAACTGTAACCAATGAGAGACTAAAGCATGCATGCCTTACCCATGTTCATTCAAAAACTGTGCTGAGGGCGGGCCGCGGTGGCTCAGCGGGCAAAGTGCTTGCCTGCCATGCCGGAGGACCTCGGTTCGATTCCCGGCCCCAGCCCATGTAAAAAACAAACAAACAAACAAAATACAATAAAACAAGAAAATGTTTAAAGATGTTTCCTTTCCTTCCTTCTATCCTTCCTTCCTTCTCTCTGTCTTTCCTTCCCTTCCTCCCTCTCTCTTAAAAAAAAAAAAAAAAAAAAAAAAAAAACTGTGCTGAAAGAGCTTGTGCCAGTTATATGTCCTTATTGTGAGAAGATTTTTTGCCTAAGCCATCATCATCAGTCAGGTCATGAATGTGAAAAATTGGAAATCCCTCAGCCTTGTATGGCTGCCACTTGGAAACTTGTTAAAAGCATTACTGATTCCAAAGCAGGACAGAAAGTGAGTAAGTGACAGAAAGGTGAAAAAATAGCGAAGCAGCCGCAAAGGTTGTATTGCTGATGGGGATAAATCATTGCCATATACAGAAAGAATATACTTTCAGGTTTTCTTACCTAAAGGAAGCAAAGAAAAGTGCAAACCAATGTTCTTTTGCCATGAAGCATTGGAAAGGTCAAAGATTTTGTAGCTTCTTTAGCCAGTCTTAAAAATAACAATAACAAATCAATAGCTGAGAAATAAAGACTATGTCATATTACTTCAAGAGAAGACTTATCCTTGGATCATACTTTGGAAACATGGATTGCTAATGTGGACTATCCTTTATATAATGGTGGAAGTATTATATTGGAATATCTTAATGATGAGGAACAATTCTTAAAAAATGTTGATTTTTACTTGGAAGAGTCACTCAAGGATTCAAACCAGAAGTCATAAGAAAACTATATACATGGTTAAGACAATTTCTTTGAATATAATTACTTCATTATTTTTAGAAGTTGCTTTTCAATTTATTTTCATTGTCATAAAATTATATTATCATTTTTCTATTAAATGTTATTTGCTTTTGTGTTTTGAAGTTTTTATGAACTGTTGCTCTTTTATCAGCACATTTTTGTATTTATTCAGCTTTTACTAGGTTATGGTATTAACAACAAAAGTGTATTTCTGATTTGTTTAATGGCAGCTTTTTGTTGGCTGTGACCCTGCTCAATGTCATCTTTACTCCAGAATCTATGCTGAAGGAACAGCCCTTTTCCAGGACATGCCCATTCTTATGGCAGGGAAAGAAGGAGATGGCAAACACTGACTGGTTCTTAGAAGACTCATGTATCACTTTTTTTTTTTTTTTTTTTAGTAAGTCACAAGGACAAGCCTAACATCATACGGCCAAGAATTAAAGTCTTACTTATGTCACAATATATACATTGAAGTTTGTACATGAATGGTGGAAATTTAGAGATAATCTCATTCAGTTTTCTAAGATTTTGAATGAAGAATCCGACGCCCAGGGAGGGAAATGAATTTCTTGGTACCAATTTACTGCTCCGGGGCAAATCCTTGATAAAATATAGAGCCCTGCCCAGTCATATTTACCTTTTTGTCTATGAATAAATTACACATAGGAATGGAGTAGGCTAACTTAACTACAGTTTCTCTTTCTTTATGAAAGCAAAATGTATGTCAAAAGTCCTCCCTCTCTCAGCCAACTCTGCAGATAAACTCACGACCCTCCCCACTATGAGGGACAAGATTCCCAGGAGTGTGTCACCCTGGCAACATGGGACCTGACTCCCATGGATGAGTGTGGCTTTGGCATTGTGCAATTGAGAATGCCTTCTTGACCAAAAGGGGGAAAAGAAATGAAACAAAATAAATTCAGTGGCTAAGAGATTTGAAATAGAGTCAAGAAGTCATTCTGGAGGTTATTATTGTGCATTCCATAGATATTTCTTCTTAGTTTCTAGTGTATTGGAATAGCTACGAGGAAATACCTGAATCTGTTGAACTGTAATTCAGAAGACTGAATTCTTAATGATGATTGTATATATATATATATCTTTTATTGTATGACTCTGATTGTGAAAACTTTGTGACTGATGCTTCTTTTATCCAGTGTATGCACAAATGAGCAATAAAATAAAGACAAAAATAAATAAATAATAGGGGGGATAAAGCATTTGGGATGTTTTGGGTGTTCATTTTCATTTTTTTTCTTGAAGTAATGAAAATATTCTAAAATTGATGGTGGTGATGAATGTACAAACATGATGATATGGTGAGCCACTGATTGTATACTTTGGATGAATTATTTGGTATGTGAGTATATCTAAAAAAATTGCTTTTTAAAACATGTATGCCAAAAGTAATTGTACTTTACCCACAAATTCAAATTAATACTCCTGACTGATGTATTTCTTCTATACCCAACAAAGTATTTTTTATATAAAAGAAATGGAAGATATTTCTATTTGCTCTTCGTCTAATTTCTATTATAATTGTCATGGACATGACTTTAATTTTTATTAAAAGAACAAACTCAGAAAAAAAAAGTAAATGATTTTCTATTTGGATTTTCTATGTGGTGAGGCTGTGTTATCTCTTGGGAACAATGATATTATCTAAAATTGAGAGGAAAAAATTAAATGACTAATAAAGATGAGAACTGGTTGAGCTCTCATAGATATGAAAGAAATGTAAATTAAAACAATTTTCATTTTCACCAATAAAATTAGTAAAAAAAAAACATCAGTCATCATATCAGTGCTGTCAAGGATACAGAGAAACAGACACATCCATAATGGTTGTAGTCTATAAACTGACATTCTTGAGAGAAATTTGACATGATACAGAAAATATAAAAACTTCTCAGTGATTGCTCAGGGTAAGAAGAGACTTATCAAAGCCTGCATATGTTAATGTATTTATTAATTTCCAAAATGAAGAAATTTGAGTTGGATTCTGTTCAAACCACTGACTCACTGCACTTGATTCACCTTCCTACATTCACCCTTAGGTCAGGAAGCACTGGACTAGCTCCTGGAACTTTGGGGAGGTGGCCAAGAAGAAGCTGAGATAAGGATACATTAATGTTAAAATGTAAGTATGAAAAGTTTCAAGATGATATTTTTAAATGGAAAAATAAGAAACAAAGAGCAGGGGTCATAAAATTCAATTTTTCTACATAAGTAAATTTACAGCTGTATGTAGACAGAAAAAAGACTGGAATGATATATATCAAAATATTAACAGAACTCTACTTTCCATGATTTCTTATACTTTAAAAAAGCTTTTTAATTTTTTCTTTATATTTACAAAAAAAAATACAGTAAGTATACTTTCTTTAAATACAGATTAAATACCCTGCATCTACAGGATCAACTACAACAAACTCATATTCTCAACTCAGGTAGGCACCACTATCCCCTAACCCCACAACCTGCAATACCAGTAAATTCATAAAATATTAGTCTTCGTTTGCCATAATTGAAATTCCATTTGAAAGGTGCCAATTTTCCTATAATTACCTATGGAAAGATGTATCTGTATCAAACAAAAGAACTCAAAATCCATGGGTTCTGATTTTGCTGCTTCTGACTTCAAGGAAATTAAAGACATACAGATAGTCCAATCCCTTACATAGCAGCTCTGAAAGCAAATATAAGAACACATTTGTGATTCAAAGCATGAGTCTGATAAAACTGCTACTTATTTCCATTATCTTCAAGAAATATTAGCATGTACCACACATTAAAGCAAAATTAATCACTTTGTTTAGATTTAATAAAATGTTATCAGTTTTAAACAATATATAAAATTAGAAAAGTTAATAAAATTTATATATGTATTACTTCTAGGACTGTGAAAATATATCTAATTTTAAAATTAATTCTCAGATTATAAATTTTAAATTTTTATAAATTTATAGAGCAAGTCCTATTTAAAAGGTGATAGTTTCTCCTTAACTTTGAGTTAAAAAAAAATGAGTAAGTCATACCTTTTTAAAAACTGATTTATAATCCCTATATCAGTATTGAGTTTATGCTGGTAAAATTCTATATATACATAAATTATATATGCATTCATGGTCAGAGTGTCAAATAAAATGGTCTGGCAAATTATTCCAAAGGACAATTGGACTGATTATAATGGATAAAAGTATATCACTTTTATTGTTTATGCAAATGAGCCAACTAAGTAGGGTCATGGGAGAGATGGGGAAGAGGGGGAGAGAGAGAGAACATGCATCCAAAATGCTGTCAGTTGAACCAACCTGGCTCTAACGCTTAGGCCACAGTGTTCTCCAGTTGAATATACATAGTTTCACAGAGCACTAAAACCAAACATTGTCACTCTGTGATCATGATGTAGCAAGATAAAAACAAGATCACTGGATAATCATGTCTGAGCTCAGACAATAAAAAAACACCACACAACCAAATATATAACCCAACAATCCTCTCTGGTACCATTTTATTTCTTTACTACTTGCACCTTTAGCCCTGACCTGTTTCTCCTGCCCTCTAGACAAAATTACTGAGATATATAATCATACAATTGCCCAATTTGCGATAGCTTCCAATCCAGAGCCAAACAACTCTTTTTTTTTTTTTAATTTTATTACCTGGCCAGGCACCAGGAAACCAACCCGGGTCTCTGGCATGGTAGGTGAGAGCTCTGCCACTGAGCGACCATTTCCCAGAGCAAAACAACTCTTGCTTTTAACCCTCCCCAAATCACCTAAACCAGGGCAAAACATGTAATAAATCTCTCAGGTTCCCCATGTTTTGTTGCTTCCTTATTGTGAAAAGGCATACACACACACACACACACACACACCAAAAACATTTGACTACAACTTATATTCTTGGTAGACTTTGGTTAGAGCGCACCTGCAGAACTTATATTCAAGTTAATTTTTTATCAAAGGTAATCCATATGTTTTGGAGAAACGGTATATAACTGTTACACTGAGAATAAGTACCAAAATACTTGAGCTGCTTTCATTTCTTTGATTGCAGTTTAGGTGAAAAAAAGTGAAAGTAAGCCAAACTCTAAACAGTTAACAAAAGACACAATGCATATCTCTTGAAACATGACTTCAAATCATTAAAATAGGCACTGCTATTCCATAATGGGTGTGCATAAAATGCGGCAAATGGAAGGCAATTTGCAGAATGGAGTTTAAAACCAAGGTTCCAGGTATTTAAGGGTTTAATTATTACTGCTATATTATCGATTTCCTGGGATCACCTAGTCCTTCTGAGATTCTGGTGTAAGTACAAATATAAAGATAATCAATCAATAAAAGTAAACAATTCAGACTACAGATTCAATTCAACAGAACCCTATGCTTGTAGATAATGTTAGAGAATGTTTCAAACCAATACATGACAATTCAACAAAATCAATCTTTAAAACCATGCAGTTAATGTAACCCATTTCAGATATAAATTAAAGCTACTGAGAAAGAATATTTTATGACCTTTTTGCAATTGAAGAGGCCAGTTGTGACTGCAAATCAGTAAGGTCCCAGGTAAAGACTAAGACTGGAATATAATTCTCCCGGCTGCACAGTACAGGGAGGTGGATCTGAAACTTCACATTGAGAAACATCTGGGGAAATTGGAAAAATTGCAGATTTTTTTTCAAGTATCTTTAAAACTCTAGGTGACTTAGTCCTAAAAGGAAGCCCAGAAATCTGCATTTATAACAAGCATTTCAGTCAATACTGATATAGAAAACTACTAATCAATACTTTCACACACAGTGCTAAAGTACCCCTTGTAGCAGAAGAACAAAGGTATTTCCAATAGGGCAGATCATTCTTTGTGCAATTTTTTAAATGGAATCCATCATCTGGTTAAAGGAGGAACACAAAGTTTCTTAATTAATTTTTTAATCAAATGATGGATCTTTAAAATGTTTCAAAAATTTCTAAAGAAAAATTAATGAATTAACTTCTCTTTAGTTTCATGCTATAAAAATGTTTTAATGTTTTATACTTAAAGGGAATCATTTTCACTATTTGAAACTTGGATAATAGAGAAAAGCACAAAAGAATAAAAACCACCTGAAATCTATTCACAGACATAACCATTGCCTAGTATCTTAGAATAGCCTTCAGTTTATTTTCCTATGCTTCCATATTCCTTACTTTGAGCTTTATTATGTGAAACTTCAGGGCAAAATTGTCAGAATAAAGATAGACACAAAAAAATGAACACTCATATTAACAATAAAGTCTACAACTCTAACCAAAGGGAACAGTAGCAAGTAGTTTATGAACCCTAAAGAAAAAATGAACCCATAATTGTAGACAAGTACAACATGGGACAGTTCATACTAAGCTTGGGCTTTCTTGGCACAAGAAAAGCAGCTGCAGAAGGAAATGCCAAGAAGTTCATGACAATAAACACTGAGAGCCTCTCACTTGAAAGCATGTCTTCCAAGGTCTAGTAGGGGGCCTAGCAGTGTGCTCTCACATCCCCGTACCATTTTTTTTTAATTTGCAATATATTTTTGTAGATTACAGTATTTCCTAATATAAGTGGCTTTTTTAGAGAGGACCCTGAACAATAAGCACCAGAAGAGATTCATGCCATCTCTCTGATCTACTGCCCCAGAAGTTATTATCTGCTAGGTTATACACACTGCATTATTCATGGAAAAGAATTCCCTAGGCTATTCCATTTATGTTGCTTATTAATAAAAAGGCATTCACCACTTTTTTTTGTGCTTTAACCCAATTGAATTAGTATAAACAGTTCAAATTTTACTCTCTGTATAATCGTATGTTAAAATATGTACAACACTCAATGTACAGATCCATGTAATAAACAGGCATAAGCCAACTCTTCTGCAAATACTTTTACAGACAGCAACATTACAACTGACACCTCTTGTAAAGTAGAGTGATGTATGTTTCCTCATACATCATTTAATTTCATTTAATTTAATGAAATTAAAATTGTTACATTTCATTACAACAATCTATGTACACAAATGATGCTGTTGCACTCTCATCCTAAAGAATGGTTTCCCTACCAAATTTCATTGGTTTGGGCTCATAGTTTCTTATTGCTAGATGGGTTGTCTGGCAATCATGATATCAAAAGTTAATACTACTAATTTTAAATCTTTGAAATAAGTTCTCTACACTTGGAAGGGAGGACAAATTTCTACATATGTAGAACATAAACTTTAAGTGAACACAGTTTTATGTAAAGACGTAGGCCTAAGATTAAAACCCTGACCGTGTAGGTAATAAAAGTTGAGAGGTAGTGCTTTTTTTGGATGAACGCATCCAAAAAAGGTTCCAGAGCTGAAGACCACCTTGAGGCTGAGCCTACATGAGATTGTGGGCAAGGTGAAGACAAAAGAAACTGGTTGAGGAAAAGCAATGAGGAAGCATGGTTCTGCTGGTGCAAAGGATGTGCAAGGCCAAGAACAGAGCAGAAGTACTTGGTTCAGAAAGGAGGAGACAATTTCTCCCGTCAGGTATAAGGGACTTAGCCTGGAGAGAATGAGTATCTAGAGGTTTGAAAGTAAAATGAAGAAAAAATATTATATAAATTCAGTCAATGAAGATGAGCCAAAGAGAAATTAACATGATAACAAAGTAATAAAATGGAAAGGAAAGTTGTATAGTTACAGATGTACTGATAAATGGGTACTTATGTGCCTGTAAAAAAACACTATTTGATTCAAATACTAGTAAACTGTTATTTCTAGATTTACAGCACATGTAACAGGAGGAAGACATATGGTTTTCATTAGCAGGATAAAGCCTAAATTCCTCTGTCAGTATTTCCTCTGCCACAATCTTTCTATATATAAAAATGCCAGGACAGGGTAGGAGTCACTGTTCACCATCACAGGATAATCTTTAAATATATCCAAATAAGTAGGATTAACTATTAAAACATCAGGGAACACATTTGTTAGAAACATGTTGACATTGTTGCATCACCTTAAAAATGGACATTATATTTTGAGTTCTAAGAAACTGTATTAAACTTTTAAGTAAATATAATCAGGATAATGAGGCATAAAATATCAATGCCCAATTCTAACTCAAGACGACACAGTTTCAAGGTGCTTTATGGAGCATTTGCAATAAAACCGTACCATCACTGAATTTGACAATCTAATGATAGGAACACAAATTTTTTGAATAACAAAAGATTATGCACTCCCAATAAATGAAACAGGAATAAGTTAATCTGAATGGAAGAGCTCCAACTGAAATATTGCTTTATCTAGGGTACAAATGTTTATTAAACAATTTAATCACATTTTTTTCTTTCTTATCAGGCCTCCCTACCTCCCAAAACTAAGAGTTCTGTAGCAGATGCAAACACCATCCAGAATTACACTATAGCAGACCCACAAAAATAAACCTCCAGCGCTAACACATCTCTTCAAAAGGCTCTGCAACGCTGTGACAATTTGGAACCTTGCGGTTTCCAAAGGGAAAGCTTTTAAAAAAAAAAAAACAGAGTGAATGAAGAGAGAGCCATCTGAAAAAAATTCAAAAAGATACTCAGCTAAGGAGAAAGTCAGTTGTTTTGGAACATTGTTCTCCTAAATGATTATCTTCCAAAACAGCTCCAAAGTGTTATTTTCCATTTTCTCTTTTGTTGCCATTGGTTGAGTTACTTTCTAAACTTTAGACAGGAGAAGAAAGAAAATATCTATATCAACTTCCTTTAGAAGAGAACAGACGACTATTTCATTCATCCTTCAAAAAAAATTTTAAATCTAACTTTGCTCCCTGAGATTTAATTATTTAAGTAAAATCAAAAGCTTCTTCATCAATCAGGGTCATCCACTAGAAACCCTTCTGAAAACAGGTTTATGTCATGTTAATTTAAAAAAAATGTATATATACACATGCACAGTGATTACCAAATCTCTCAAGTATGGTTAAAAGAGGAAGGCTAGTTGTGTATGTCACCAGAAGAAAAGTTGGAGGATAAAAACTAGGACTGTATAATTTAGCAAAACCTAGAGTAGATGATGGTGGTTAATTTGTACAAATATAAAAAAGTTTTTACAAGAATGAGAGTGAATGTATTTCATTATTATGGCGTTAAAAGTGGGATGGAATATGGACACAAAGACAATTAATGTTAACTAAGGTCTACAGTTAAATGTAACATTATAATATTCTCTCATTAATTGTAACAAAGGCAACATACCAAAGCTAAGTGTCAATAAGAGGGATATATATATATAAGGGAGGGGTTTGGGAGTTTATTTCTTCTTTCTTCACAGATGAAATGGGAATTGTCATATAGATTATGATGATGAAGGCATAACAACGTGATTATACCAGGAGTCACTGATGCACTTCGGATGGACTGTATGGTATGTGAATAAAACTTTATAAAATTAACAGAAAACTAAAAACTCTATAGAAGATGTATAGAAAGAAAAGTATCTATTCACTGTAGGTATGGAAACGGGAGGACAGTGTGGCAGTTCCTCAGGAAGCTAAGTACAGGACTGCCATATGACCGATCAAGCCCATTACTATAGGGACACAAACATAAGTGGATGTATATGATGGAATTATTCACAATTGATAAAGGATGGGAGTAACCCAAGGGTCTAGAGACTGAGGAGCAGAAGAAAAACTGTGGTATTTACATATGATGGAATATTGTGCAGCTATAGAAATAAATGAAGTCATGAGGTACACAACAATGTAAATGAAACTTGAGGACATTTTGCTGCATGAAATAAGCTAGAAACAAAAGGACATATTGTATGGTCTCCAGATATGAACTAGCTGTCTCAGAAATAAATTTAAGAGCACAGGTTATCAGGAGATAGAAAGGGAGAAGAGATAGGGCAATCATTGCTTAAGGAGTACAGAATGTTAAATAAGGTTGATGATAAAGATCCACAAATGGGTAATACAATACTGTGTGCGAGTATCACAATACAGTAAGAAAAATTAACAAGGCTAAGTATGAGTGGTTGAAAGGAAGGTAAGAGTCATGTATGTCATGAGAAGTAAAGCTAGAGGATAAAAGTTGGGAATGTATAACTTAGTGAAATCTAGAGTGGACAATGATGGTGGTTAATTGTATAAATATAACAAAGTTCATACATGAACTAAAACAAATATACATCACTATTACAAGGTATTAATAATGGGTATTACATAGGAAAAAATATAATTAATATAGACTAAGGTCTACAGTTAACAGCGACATTCTAATATTCTTTTATTAATTGTAACAAAGGCATTATATCAAAGTTAAATGTCAGTAATGGGGGATATAAACCATGGGTTTTTTTTTTCTTGGAAGAAATAAGAATGTCCTCATACTGACTATAGTAGTAAATGCCTAATTATGTGATTATACAGAGGTCCACTGACTGTACATTTAGGATGAATTGTATGGTATATTAATAAAACTATTAAAAGATACTATGACTTCACTTAAATTTTAAATATCCAACAATAATATCCTTTTCTCAAACCATGTTACTGATGATTAGATATACTTATGCAGTGATTTTTTTAGAATATACACTCAATATAAAGTAATGCTGTTGCTTGTTTGGTTTTGTTTTGTTTTGGCTTTGTCAGCAATTGTATATTTCATAAATTCGTTTTTATTATGAAAAATAAAATACATACAAAAAAGCAATAAATTTCAAAGCACACCACAACAATTACTTATAGAACAGATTTCAGAGTTTGGTATGGGTTATAGTTCCACAATTTTACATTTTTCCTTCTGGCTGCTCCAAGACACTGGAGACTAAAAGAAATATCAATCATTATATTGGTATTTTCTGAATCATTGCATTCAGGAATCATAAATCCCAACTTCTTTTTTGTAACTCCACCTTCAAATTTGATTTTTTTGATTATTTTATAATTGATCTATATATATTCACATATGACGTTATGTAATGCTGATTCTATACATCTGTATACACATACCTACAAACCTCCAATTTTTACAGCATGTTGTTTTAAAAATACATATGAAACTACTTAATTATGGAAAAAATAATCTTTCCAACTTAAAACACCAAATCAGTGAGTAATGGATTTTAAAAAGAAACACACAAACATCCGGATATCATGAAATCACAGGGTTTTATTATTTTATGTTGTTGGTATATGTGTTTTGTTTTCCTTTTCTCCAGGATTTGAATAAACTCCATGTGTTGGAGCGATCTTCTGGCTCTAAGTAATTCTAGTCTTTACTTGAAAGCAAAACTAAATTAAACAAAATTGTTTTAAAAAATTCAAAACTAAATACGTGAAATTGAAAACCTAAGTATACTTCCCTGCCAAAGTAATAGGATTTTTTTTTTAATTTGAGAAGCTGATTTAAAAATTATTGCTTACCATTCTTTCATCTAATTTTCATAATTTCTTCAAAAAAGCTCAAGCTTTAAATTTGGAATTTAACTTCCTTGTTAGCAAGTATCAGGACCTTTATTTTCTATACAGGAAGAAATTCTCCAGAGGAACTCAATACTGTTCAGTGACAATAGCAATAACAAACTACAAACAGATATATTAATACAATATATTTAATGCCCATTTATAATCTCTTTTATACCCTGCTTCCTAATAAAAACTGAGTCCCAGATGGTTTTCTTAATAAAAGGTGTTGATTATGAGATATTACAATGAGAATACAGAAAAGTAGGATATTGGAACACAGCAAACATTAGAAACATTTTTTTAATCCTGAATACTGACAGTTTAACCTCATCTTGGTTATAAAACCTTAAGTTGTAAAAAAGGATCATCCCATATTTCATTAAAGTTCCCAATAAAAGCAAGAGTAGAATATACACTAATAACAAAATTAAATTTTAGATGAAATTATTCAACTCTGATTTTTAAAAGACTACTTAATTAAAAGTCTATGTTCTTATTAGAATATGAAAGAGCTGGAATAATTGTATTTTGAAAAATGATTTATCCCAAAGCAAATTCGCCAACATCTCCGCAATCACATTATATGGTGATCTGAGTGCCAGGTCTCCCTCCATATTCATGACTAAAATATTTATTCCTTTTCAGATTTACACAATATCTTACATACGAGTAAATATTAACCAAATTGTCAGCATGTCCAATTGTACTAAAGGGTTTTTATTTCCCTTTTAAAATTTATTTCTACAAAGTATTATTATTTTCTCATCTGTAGTTACAATTTGAGTTTCTGCAGGTCCAGATTATCAGGTGAAGAAGGCCATGTTTATCATCAGAACCACTATTTTTCACAAGGGAAGAAACTCCTAGATCATAGTCCAAGTCATTCCTTTTCCAAATATATTTCTTCACAACCCTTTGGGGTTGTGCTCCTTACCCAGCAAAGCATATACACCACATAACTAGGACCTGTTTCAGGAAGGCAGGTAATGCTGGTATTTATCTGTGTCTTAGGCACAGATAAACACCTTAGGTGATCAGCATCACCTGTAGAATCAAAGAAACCAAGAAATGTGGAAGCTATTCACATAACATCTTGCCAGAATCTACTAAAGACTTTCTGAAGGTAACATCCTAATATCTATTGTTTCCACAGAAAAATTCAAGAATATCAAACCAAGTGTCAAAGAAAAGCCTTAACACAATGCCAGTCAGCAATAAAAACCTAGGCAAGAGGCAGAAATTGACCTTCAGAGAAAAATCATCATGATCATCACATGCCTAGATACCTAGGTTCATAAGCAACACTAAGAAAAAGAAAATCTGGCTGAAAGGAACAAACTACAATTGCAGAGAAGACACAAAATTTGGAAAAACTAAAGATACTAAAACAAACCCCTAAATGAATACAAGGAGCAAAATATCACTAAAGATATAAAGGATATTAACAAGAAACAGGGTTACCATAAAGGAGACTTGAATTATAAAGAGAAACATAGCATAAATTATAGGAATGAAAGACACAATGAATGAGATTACAAATATACAAGAGTACCCAGGGATGAGGCACGCACGGCTCTGGGAGTCCTTGAGCCAGGACCAGGGGGAAAGGGCTGGAAAAACAAAAAATGATATCCACGCAAAATAGGTGCAAGAAGAGCACATCCACCATCGTGTAAATGGGACTCAAAGAGGGGAGAAAAAACAAAAGACAACTCTGAAGAAAGATACAGACTGGAGACGGTCCCTGCAGGTGCTGAAGTGAAGAGAGAGAGAAATACCATGTAGGAAACCTCTGGACCAAAGGAAATGGTCCTCTCCCTTCCCTTTCACTTGGTCTCACACACAGTACACAATGGGACACAGAAACAGCAACTACAATCCCTTCCACTGGAGACACAGAATAAAAACTCTCTCACAACAGTAAGATAGCTCCCCACCATTTGGAGACCTGGAGGAGAGGAGGGTATCTCAAGGTAGAAGTTAGTAAGGAGTAAGGAATCTGAGAAAACGTGGACACAGTCTGTATTTACAGCCTTGGGTCCAAAATCCCTCGCCCCATTCCTGAATGAAACTGCAGTGGGTGGTCTGATCGCTCCATGTTGGTGAGCTGAACATTGGGGTCAGCTGGGGGTAGTACTCGGCCACAAATAAACGGGGGGATCCAATCCCACATGAAGACACATTTGGGCTGGCAAAACGAGGGCAAAGGAAATCTGAAGTTATCAATCATCACCATCTGCTGAATAGAACAGGAAGTGCAAGAGAATTGAAAGGCTTTTTTAGATACTCTCCAGAGAATATGTCAGAACCACTGAGACTGGTCTAGACCCCCTGCCCCTGTATTGGTTGAAAAATACAGACTTCCCAACTTTTAAAGCATTTGTCTAAAACAAACACAGGTCTTGCGGGCCATCAAAAACCAGGCCACCATGTGGCTCCCGTAGATTCGTTTTACCCACAGAGAGCTTGCTTACAGTGATGCCCAGTGCTACTTCCCAGCCCTAAGGCAGGAAGGCCACTGAGGAAGTTTGGTTGGAGGATGTGGGGTGGGGGAGCGACCAAGGGAAAATCCAACAAGAAGGAGAGAAACAAGAGCTGAAAATTTTTGACAAGTTAAATGTAAGCTGTGCTAAGTTGAACTGAATGCCAAAGAATAGAAAGTAAAGCCAACCACCAAGAAAATCCTAGGTAAAAGAGTGAAAACAACCTTCAGAATAAACTAATCAAGGAAACCAGATGCCTCAGCACAGCAAAAAATGCCAAGGCACTCGAGGAAAAACTTGAGATGTGGCCCAGTCAAAGGAACAAACTATGTCATATTAGAATAATGTCATGACACATGCAAAGCAATGTGGATGAACCTTGAGGACATTATATAGAGGAAAATAGCCAAAAATAAAAGGACAAACACTGTATGGTCACGCTACTATGAACTAACATTAATGAGTGAACTCTGAGAGTTAAAGTTGAAAACACAGGTTATCAGTAGATAGAAAGAAGAGTAGAGATCGGGCATTGGATGTTGAAAGAGTATAAAATATTCAACAGGACTGATTATAAAGATAAAGAAATAGACACTACAATACACATTGATGGTTGCACAATATTGTAAGTATACTTAAGAAAGCTGGAGTGTGAATATAGCTGTAAGAGGAAAATTAGGGACATGTATGACACCAGAAGAAAAGACAATATAAAACTTGGGACTGTATAATTTAGCAAAGCTTAGAGTGGACAATGACAGTGATTAAATGTACAAAGATAAGAATGTTTTCATATTAGGGAAACCAATGAATATCAACACAGAGTGTTGAAGATGGGCTGGTATATAAAAAATACAATCATTACAAACTAGAGTTTACAGTTAATATACTAGAAAACTTGAATAAAATGATAAATGAAGTGGAATTAACAGAACACTGCACTCCAAAACAGCAAGTTACACTTTCTTCTCAGTGCTCATGGATCATTCTACAGGATAGACCAATTGTTAGGTCACAAAACAAGCCTCAGTAAATTTTAAGAGTGAAATTATACAAAGCACTTTCTCTTAACATAATGTACTAAAACTGCAAATCAATAACAGGCAGAAAATTACAAAATTCACAAATATATGGAAGTTAACACACTCTTAAACAATCAGTGGGATGAAGAAAAAATTGCTAGAGAAATCCATAAATAAAAACGCGAACACAAAATATCAAAACTTATGGGATGCAGCAAAGGCAGTGCTGCATTGAAATTCATACTCCTAAATATCTGCATTAAAAAAGGAAAAAAAGAGTTAAAATCAAAGAACTAACTGAACACCTTAAGTAACTGAAAAATAATAAGTAATCCAAAATGGGAATAAAGAAAGAACAAAAATTAAGGCAAAAATAAATGGTATTGAGAATAAAGAAACAATAAATAGAACAAACAAAACAAAAAGTTGGTTCTTTGAGAAGATTAATAAAATTGACAAATCCTTAGCTAGACTGACAAAAGAAAATAGAGAGAACATACAAATCAGAAATAAACAAGACATTACTACAGACCACACAGAATATATTATGAACAACAGTGTGCCAATATATTAGATGACTCAAATGAAATGAACAAAGTCCAAGAAACCCAGAAACAACATACACTGAATTGACAAGAAATAGAAGACTTCAACAGACAAATTACAAGTAAACAGAATCAGTCATCAAAAGCATCCTAACAAAGAAAAGCCCAGGAACAAATGGCTTAATAGGTGAACTTTACCAATGACCACAAAGAGAATAATGACCAATCCTGCTCAAAATTTTCCAAAAAATGTAAGATGAGGGAATTTAATCTAATTCATTCTAGGAAGCCACCATCACCCTAATACCAAAGACAGATAAAGATACTAAAAGAGTACCACAGACTAATTTCTCCAATAAATATAGATGCAAAAATCCTGAACAGAATACTTGAAAATCAAATCCAGAAGCACATTAAAAAAATTCTATACCAGATCCAGTGGGTTTTATCCCAGGTATGCAAGGGTGTTTCAAGACAAGAAAATGAATTAATATAATGCACCACATTAATAAATTGAATGAGAAATACCATATGATCTTCAAGATTGACCCTGAAAAGGTATTTGACAAAATCTAGCATCCATTCTTTATAAAAAAAAACACTTTGAATGATAGGAATAAAAAGCAACTTCCTCAACATAATAAAGAGCACGTGTGAAAAACCCACAGTTAACATCAACTCAATGGGTGAAAGACTGAAAGCTTTCCTTCCTACATCAGGGATAAACACAAGGATGCCCAGTGTCACCACTGTTATTCAACGCTGTGCTAGAAGTTCTAGCTAGAGCAGTTAGGCTGTAAAAAGAAATAAATGGCATCCAAATGGGAAAGGAAGAAGTACAATTTTTGCTATTTGCAGATGATATGATGCTACATAGGGAAATCCCGGAAAATCTACAACAAAGCTACTGTCAGCAAATTAACAAGTTCAGCACAGTGGCAAAATGCAAGAACAACATGCAAAAATCATCAGTGGATTATCACTAGTAAAGGGCAATCTGAGCAGGAAATCAAGAAGTAAAATTCCATTTTCAATAGCAACTAAAAACATCAAATATCTAGGAATAAATTTTATCAAAGATGTAAAGGATCTCTACGTAGAAAACAACAAAACATTGGTAAAAAAAATCAAAGAAGATCTAAATAAATTGAAGAGCAAAACAGGGAAGTAAAATGAAGCAAAATAATATTTCAATGGCTTAGAGATTTCAAATAGAGTTGAGGTGTCATTTTCGACGTGCATTATATAGATATCCCTTTTCAGCTTTTGGTGTATTGGAGTAGCTAGATGAAATGTCTGAAACTGTTGAACTGTAATCCAGTACCCTTGATTCTTAAAGATGATTGTGCTTTTATGGTATAACCATATGACTGTGAAAACCTTGTGACTGACACTCTTTATTCAGTGTATGGGCAGATAAGTAAGAAAATAAAGACAAAAAAGAAATAAATAACGGGGTGGGGATAAGGGTTATGGGATGTTTCAGGTGTTCTTTTTCACTTTCATTTTTATTCTTCTTATTTTGATTGTTTATGGAGTAATGAAAATGTTCAAAAATCTATTGTGATGATGAATGCACAACTATATGACGTACTGTGACCCACTGATTGTATACTTTGGATGGTTATATGGTATGTGAATATATCTCAATGAAATTGCATTTTAAAAAAATGGAAGGATATTCTGTGATCATGGATTCTAAGAAAATATCATTAAAATGTCAATTCTCCCCAAACTGATTTACAGAGTCAACAGAATCCTAAACGAAATTCTAACAGCCTACTATGAAGAAACGTAAAAGCCAATTACAGAATTCATTTGGAAGGAAAAAAGGCCCCAAATAGTCAAAAACATGTTGTAAAAGAAGAACAAAGTTGAAGGACTCAAACCTTCTGACCTTACGCATATTACAAAGCTATAGTGGTCAAAACAATACGGTACTGGCATTAAGATAAACATATTGATCAATGGACTTGAAAGTTCAGAAAAAGACCCTCACATCTATGGTGAATTGATACTTGACAAGGCTGCTAAGTTCACTTAGCTGAAAATTTGTTAGTCTCTTCAACAAATGGCGCTGAATAAATTGGATATGCAAGAGAA
Organism: Tamandua tetradactyla; assembly: GCF_023851605.1. Taxonomy (NCBI): domain Eukaryota; kingdom Metazoa; phylum Chordata; class Mammalia; order Pilosa; family Myrmecophagidae; genus Tamandua; species Tamandua tetradactyla. The sequence goes on from NC_135328.1 coordinate 90,811,646, forward strand.
TGAAAGAGGACCCCTATATCATACGTTACGCAAAATTAACTCAAAATGGATCAAAAACTTAAATGTAAGAACCAGGACAAACCTCACAAAACTCTAGAAAAAAAATGTACAGAAGTATATACAAGATGTTGTGGTAGGCGAAGGTTTCTTAGATTTTACACTCAAAACACAACCAACAAAAGAAAAGATAAATAGGATGGCTTCAAAATTTAAAACTTTTTTACTTCAAATGACTTTCAGGAAAGTAAAAAGGCAACCTGCTCAATGAGACAAAATATTTGGAAACTACATATCCAGTAAGAAATATTCAGAATATATAAAGAAATCCTACAACTGAATAAAAAGACAAACAACCCAATTTAAAAATGGGCATGAATAGACACATCTCCAAAAACATTATACAAATAGCTAAAAGACACATGAAAAGCTGCTCAGCACCACTAGTTATTAGGAAAATGCAAATCAAAACCACAATGAGATATCATTTCACACCCACTAGAATGGCTAGTATTTTTTTAAAAAAGAAAATTACAAGTGTTGGAGAGGAGGTGGAAAAATAGGAACACTCATTCATTACTAGTGGGTATCAAAATGGTATAGCTACTATGGAATAGCTACTATGGAATACAGTTTGGGAGTTCCTCAGTAAACTAAATATAGAATTACATTGTGATCCAGCAATCCCACTACTGGGTGGGATAGCCAAATGAATTAAAAGCAGGGTCATGAACAGATATTTGCATACCAATATTGAGGGGCACTATTCACAATTGCTGAAAGATGGAAGCAACCCAGGTATCCATCAACTGATGAATGGATAAACAATATATCCATAAAATGAAATATTATTCAATTGTAAAAATGAAGTCCTAATGCATGCAACAACATGAATGAACCCTGAAGATGTTATGTTGAATGAAATAAGCCAGACACAAAAGGACAAATATTCTGTGATCTCACTGATATGAGTTAATCATAATAAGTAGACTCACAGATATACTATCTAGAATATAGGTTAGCAGGTGATAAAATGGAAGTAGAAAATGAGGAGCTGAAGGGTAACTTCTGCAGAATTTCCACTAGATAGTACACATCTGGAAATGGATAGTAGTGATGGTAGCACATAATTGTGAGTATAATTAACAACACTGGATTGTTTATGAAAGTGGTTGAAAAGGGAAGTTTTGGGTCATGTATGTACTAGAAGGAAAGTTAGACGACCAAATATGGAATTATATAACACATGAAACCCTGCTGTGGCTGATGGACTGTGGTTAATAGTACGAGTTAATATAATAGTATATTCTTTTATGAATTATAGCAAATGAATGACACTATTATAAGGTATTCATAATAGGTTGGCATATGGGAGAAAATACTGTTATGTGAACTATAGGTTGTGATTGACAATAATATTTTAATATACTTTCATCAGGTGTAACAAAGACACCACAGCAATGCAAAGTGTCAACAACATGGGGGTACATGCTAACGTATTTTTTTTCATGACTTTACTATAAACCTACAACTTCTCTAATTAAAAAAAATCACAATTTTTAAAAAATATTGTGCTAAGTGAAAGAAACCACAAAGTACTACATTTTGTAAAATTTTTAAAATATAAATAAATCTACAGAGACAGAATTAAATTAGTCATTCTGTAGAGCTGGTGAAACAGAGACTGAGGTGTCTGCTAAGGGATATGAAGTTTTTCTTTTAGCAGTAATGTTTCAAAAATTTTTCTAAAATGTATTGTGGTGTTGAATGCACAACTCTATAAATATACTAAAAGCCACTGTACAATCACAATGTGAATATATCTCAATAAAACTGTCTTTTTAAATATTAGATGAGTTACTAAAATGAACAGAAAGAATAATGAGACACAAAATCCCAAAACATATAAACATTTTTAGAATCCAAATAAAAATCTTAAAATCAAAACTTAAAAGATGGGGAGGGGGTACATTATTAGGCTTATAAATTATCTCAAATTTCTTCCTAAAAGTTCAGTATTTAAGAACCTATGAATATAATGCCAACCTCTATTAGTTTATGCACAAGAGAAATAGATTGATCTACTTGGTCTTGAAATATGTCACATAGATTCCTACCTCTGTGCTTTGGTAGCTGCTTGTGTCTCCTAGCTCACATCTAGTTACACAGCTGTTGGAATTCAACACAAACAACCTAATCATCTCTCTCTTACACCACTCAATCCCCAAACACTATAATAGAACCTCTCTGGCAGTACTTATCCTCTGCATAGCACAAGGCTGTTCAGTGATGTTACAGTCTATCTGAACTCACTTCCCCTGTAAAGCATGGGTTATTTTTCTGTTGGCACTCATCTCTGTATTCCATGAACAACCAAGCACAGAGCCCTAACAATATTAATATCTAAGTTTTTACTTTATTAAGCCACCTTAAGAGATTTAAGCAATTTTTAAATAAATTAATCTAGTTCATGTATATATAGCTTCACAGTAAACATCTTTCCCAGATAAAACATTTTCCCAAAAACATAAGGCCAGTACTTACTCACATCCAAAGCAATAAAAAGCTGAATATTCAAGAAATAATTTTCACTCTAAAGTCAAGGAAATTATTATTAAGGATGAATGTTTACTTGAAGACCACTTATTGACCCCTTTCAACTAAATAAAAGATATCTCTTGTTGAGACTCACTATATTTTTTTCTAAAATAATTTTCTCAATATACACCTTCACATTGAGCAATCACAAGACCAATATAATCCTGTAATAATCGTTTCACACTGGGAACGCCAGAAAGAAAAGTAAAAACAAAACGAAAGCCAATTCGTTCACCAGGTCTACCAATAGCTGGGGTATGTCTTGAGGGAAGAGAGGACAGAAAATACTCCAAAATGCTAGGTAACTTCGTTAAATGCTAGGGTTGTCCTGTAGGATCCTGTTAAAAGACGACAGTGTTCACAGAAGGATAAGGTTTCAGTAGTGTGTCTCAAGTATATATTTGCTACAAAATGTAGGCAGAGAAAGAGTAGAGCCTAGAATCTGCATGTTTTAGAAGTTCTTCAGGTATTTCCTCTGTATACCGAAGTGAAAGAACTACTGAGTTTTCCTTTTACAATAGAAAACAGTTCTTAAGAGGTTTGAGGTAGTATTCCATGTACATGCTTCCAAAAACTTTTTTATAAATTATTGTCACTATATTCAACGGTTGCTCTATTTTATAGAAACTCTCTTTTAGGTGTTTCATAAAAATGAATGAGTTTATACAAAAAGGATTGTAGAGGAATTTACAGAAACGATTAATATTGACAATTCTGTAAACTCCCTATAGAATGGGGCAGAAGTTATTTTTGGTTGTGAAAACTAAAGATGCATATTCCAAAAAAATCTACCTGTGGCTCCCCTGGAGTGCTTCCTAGCTTTGGCTGAATCATACCTCTAGGGGATCAAGAAAATTGCAAACTCTGAATAATCTGATTTCTACAGGGGATCGTGGGGAGACAGAGACACTTTAGCACAAAACCAAAGAGAATGTCTTTCTCAACGGACAAACTTACTGAAACCAATTAAGTCAAAAGCATCACACTGATCCAAATATACCAGGAAGAGTTAAAATGGGACTAATTTCCGAAAGACCCTTAGGACTCATCAAGAGTAAGAAACATCCTCAGGGGCCAATAAAATTAACAACATTTCAATAATGAGACCCTTGTGAACCATAAAGGAAAGCAGTTGAAGATTATAGAAAGAAAGCCTATTTTTCGTTTGTTTTCTTTTTTTAATCGTAGCATTTTTTTAATTATCAAGCCAAAACAATATACAAACATGTACATTATTAACTTACAAGCATTCCATGCATGGCGAACAATCAATGGCTCACAATATCATCACATAGTAGTATACTCATTACCATGATCATTTTTTTAAAACAATTGCATCACTCCAGAAAAAGAAATAAAAAGAAAAGTCTCATACATATAATATCACTTATCCCTCCCTCTCATTGACCACTAGTATTTCCTTCTACTCAATATATTTCAAACTTTATTCCCCCTATTTTTCTTATATACCCCTTACCACTCCCTTTCATTGTTCACTACTATTTCAATCTACTCAATTTATTTTAAATTTGTTCCCCCTATTATTTATTTATTTTTAAGCCATATATTTTACTCATCTGTCAATATCGTAGATAAAAGGAGCATCAGACACAAGGTTTTCACAATCACATAATCACATTGCAAAAGCTGTATCATTATACATTCATCTTCAAGAAACATGGCTCCTGGAATACAGCTCTACAGTTTTAGGCACTTCCTGCTAGCCTCTCTAATACACTTTAAATTAAAAAGGAGCTATCTATAAAATGTGTAAGAATAACCTCCAGGATAACCTCTCAACTCTGTATATAATTCTATATAATTTCTGCCTTATTATATAGAATTTATTTACTTTGTTTATGAACTGTTTCAATAAAAGTCGAACAGGATAAAATATTCACTACTTTCTGAAAAGTAAAATATTACATTTAATATTTTAAATAAACTTATAAATGAAAGAAAAAAAACAATTAGAAGAGAACTGATACTCAGGTAGGTAAATAAATAGTAAAAGCTCACTTAGTTTCTTTAAGAGTTCAGGGCTCTCTCATTCCTTAAAAAGGCAAGGACTAAGCATTCTTCTACAATGACCTAATGAGATATTAGACATAAGCAAATACAAGAAAGTAAAAGCCTAAGCAATATCATTAAGGTAAAGATGACTAGGGATTTTTGCAGTACAAAGAGATTATTTCAAGCTTAGAATGATCTGCTAAATCACAAAAGTAGAAGCACATGGCTTGGTCTTGAAATACATGTGGGATTTGGAGAAAGAATGTATTCCAGATAGGGGAGTGGAAACGTCATGAACTAAAGTTGACAGACAAGGTAATTCAGTTTTGCTAAAGCACGAGGTATGGATATTGTTGGGATGAAGATGAAAAAGAGACAAGCTGTAGAGGGACCTGAACACATGTCTAAGGGAACAAACTTGTGTTGTTAACAACTGGGATTCCTTGCTCAAATTAATTTCAGAATTTTGCATTAGCAGAATAATCTGCTTTCAAATGGGAGATTTTAAGAAGGAGACTAGAACCAGAGGGTAGCGATCAACATTCAGGATGAAAAATCATGAAGGGTAACAATGCAGAAGTTACTGGGTATTGGAAATAGGCAAAGTGACAGGTCACAGGTTATTAAAAGTACGGGGGAAGGAATCAACAACAGAACAAATGACACCAGCCTTTACTTGCCACAAACAATTGCACCATAATCAGAAAACTGTACATTGATCAGTGAGGTAATAAACCGTATTCCAGGATACTAAAATAATGTTCAATGGGATCATAGGACTACTGCCTATAATCTTCATGAAACCTTGGTGAGGTAAGACTCTCAAACTCAAGTAATGAGTGGAAAGATGAAGAGAGTAGACAATCAGTCACCACCTACTGTAACTCAGCTCTGTTCGGGGCACAGAAGATACACAAAGTCCTGCCCACGAGGGACTCACTAGTCTATTTAGTATAGGGAAAATAAACAACCACATAGGTACAGAAAAAACAGCCATGGGCAGAACTCTGTGGACCTCTAATATTTGGAGGTCCATTTAAAGGAGGAGGAAAACAAACAAACAAAGGAGGCTATAAAGCAGCAGCCAGAAAGTTGGAAAAAAAGCAGTTGAGTAAGGTGCTGTGGAGGGAGAAAAGAAGAATGTATTTCAAGGACAGAGGAGCTTCCGGGATTGAATAAAATGAGGACGGAGAATTTTCCATTAGCTTCAGCCCATAGGTGACTTTAATAAAAGCTACTTGATAGCCTAATAAGAGTATGCTGAGGAAGGAACAGGAGGTAAAGAAACTGAAACAGTGAGTATAGCAACTCTATCCATGAGTGTGAGAGGTAGAGGAACCAAGGTAGAAAACTGATTCAACAAAGAAAGAGTGGCCCTATGCTACCAAAATGACAAGTAAGATGAAAACAAATAATGGCTATTTGTTTTGGTAAGGTACAGGTCAAAGATTAAAGCAGTTTCAGTGGCGTAATTAGAACAAAATAACAGTTATAGAGTGTCTTGAGAGGAATAGGAAGTGAAGAGGTGAGACTGGAAGTAAACACAACTCTTTGCCAGAGTCCTGTTCTGAGGAAAAGGGATATGGTGAGAAATGGCAAAAACCACCCTAGAGTCTTGGGTCTTTTCACAAGGCTTGGAATGGGATCCAAGACAGAAACCTTCACTCATTTGGAGGATTACAATGCAGAAGAATCAGTGTATTCGGATGCCTCCTGAGCAAAGAACTAAAGTTCTGTGTGGTCTCAGGAAGCCTCCAAGCACACGCTGGACAATCTTTTCAAACGAGGAGATTCTAACTTACGGAGTCTAGTTCAGTATATGTCATATTCTAATTAATCTCATTTATTATCAGTTCTTATATCAATGTTGCCTTAAAGTGTAACTCAAAATGATCAAAGCTTTATAAATGATAGGTCCTAAAAAAATCTGCACTAATTTTATCAAAGAGCTATCTATAGTCGCTCAGGGTATTTTCCATCCATAGTATAAATAATAATTATGATAGGGCAGGTCATGCTGGCTCAGCAGGCAGAGTCCTCGCCTGCCATGCCAGAGAATTCCTGGTGCTTGCCCATGCAAAAAAATAAAAATAATAATTATGATAAATGAACACCTATGTATTTAATTGTATCTACCAAGAATATGGCTATGTATATTATTAAGCTGAGCAATAATTAAAAGGTAACTACGCATAACTGAGAATAACCAGATCATCATTATAGGATCTCCAATGCTAAACTATAAATTCTAGATCCCTGTAATAAAGAATCACTCAGATAAGTAAAATAATAATAATAAATAAGGAGCACCTTTAAAATGATTTTGAAACTTTTCAAAACTATTCCATTTGTGGCAGAACTCAGAACATTCCTTTCCCTACTCTGCACCTGTGATAAATAATGCTTGGAGGCATTTGATTTGTTTTTCCCAGCAGGTGTTCTTATCACCAGCCCTCATTCATGGTCCAGTGAAGAATGAGATATAAATGAGAATCTGAAGTTAACACTGGAAAGATACTGTGGCTTTTCATTGAGAAGGATATAATCACTTTCATATTATAACTGCTGCTCTAAGCCCCCTCAATATGATATTATTTTGATTATACAAATAATCAAATAATCTTAATAGCTACAAAACCACATCTGAATAAAATGAAAACAAGGGAAAGTGTTCATCTTTCACCTAATTTTCTCCTTTCGCTTATGTTTTGAACTTTTTTTAAATTGGTAATTGTCTCTCTTATTAGCTCATTTATTTCTCAGAACAACACATTTTGCAAAAATTCTTAGATGAGCAAAGAGAAAACTGGAGGTTAAAAAGGTAAGAAAACAAGGTCACACTGAGTCTGAGGTCTGCTAAGCTCTGCCAAGGCCAGTCTTCATCCCCTCCCTACTCCCACCTCTCCTTGCTGAAACTTTCAGCTTACAGAAAAATTTTTGTGGCAGAAGGAATACCCAACACCCTTTGTGACACTACAGTGGGTAACGTACTCACAAGGAAGAGACACCAACACCATTTGAAAGCACTTTATTTTCACTTCCCCAGCTGCCACTGTTTTAACACAGTTCACTGAGTCATGTGTAAGAGCAAAGTGCTGTCCAAACAGAGATCTCTGACCACAAGCTTTTGATGCTTGTAATGGCTGTTCCCAGAGGATGCTCCCTAGTAATCAAGAGATTGGGAATTCAGAGTACCTTCAGGGGCTATCTGCAATGTTGCACTCCAGTGATCACTAATTCTGGCACCCCAGGCTAAAGTGCAGTTCAAGACAAAAAAAATGAGAGAACTTTTACTCATCCTAACTGCCTTTTAAAAACTACAAACTCTTAAGTGTCTTAAAAGGAAGAAATACATCATTTCAAGCTACCACAAAAAACAAAAGTAAACCATGATTTTGGAAATTTGAATGTCAATAAAAAAGGTTAAGTAACTCCCATGCCTGTGTGTGTGTACAGGGGTGGAGGTGGGGGGTGGAGGAGAGACTAATGAAGCACTGTCGAAAATCCCTTAACAAAAATGTAATCATGAAATCATCTTTCCAAAACAATGTAGGGATCAAAGATAAATCATCATTCCACTGCAACAGGTCAGAAGACTTAGAATTAAGCTTATCCTGGGCTAATGAACAAAAGGATATATATGTCTCTTTCGTGTGACCAAGATGATATTTTTTTCCCTTGATAACAATTGCCAACAATAATGATCATATAATAACTCTTATAAAAATTTCCTCCACAGCTATCATGTGAGACAGACACCAAGGCAACAGCTGAATGTTTACATATGCAAACAAGCAGTCCCAAACACAGGTTTCATTGAATATTCACTGTCACATACCTGAATCACTTCTGGAATAAAGAAATATGAAGCCTACAATTCAGTATTAACATACAGGCTTTGGTACCCAAATATATTTTTAATAAGAAAGAACCACCGTTAGGACAAACTAGTATTACCTAAAGGCCATATTCTGATACACAAAATACTCTATCTCCTGAATTTTCTGTTTCGAAAAACAGATATAGTTACAGTGAACAGCCTATTTTGCTCCCATCTTAACAGCAAAAGTGAATATAGAGACCAAAGAAAATAACTGTTTTTTTGTTTTTTAGGAAAAATCACCTTAAATATATTTAGTTTCATGTTTTCCTTAACAGAAACATCTCCAACAGAAAAAATACATACGAGTTTCTCAAATCAACACAGTATCTTTCTGTCCAACAGAAAACAGATGGACCATTCAACATTGGAATAATTTAAGAAGAATTTAAAATAAGGACTAAATAGCTATAAGGCAGGGTATAAAGAAACTGGTAGGGATAGCAGAGTACCCTATAGGATCGGAACAGAGGAGTTCTCACTAAATCTAGGCCCAAAAGAATGAAAGAAGGGGCAGTTATCAAAAGGAGAGAGTCCTGCAGAGGATGACTGATGCTCCTAGAAACAGGTTTCCTGCACTGGGACTCTCCTAGCCTCCAATCTTCCATCTGCGCACTCCACTGAAGTCAACCAGAAGGATGAAGCAGGACGAAGACTGTGCAAAGCAGACCCTTGGAGCACAAACTGAAGCTCTGCAGCAGAAATACTACTCAATATATCAAATTAGCCCATTCCTCCCGCCACAACAGATCAAAACAAACCTTTTCTTCCCTCCTATATGCTCTAATTCTGCATTAAAATATAAACCCACAGCTCACATTTTCCAAAAGAGGAGAAAGCCAACAGCTATTTCAAAGAGGATTCTGGATTACCATATCTGAGCTTTATGAGAAGTAAACACTGTCCTGCCTACGGCACCTGAGGGAGACATGCTGATAAATGTTCAAAAAATTTTTCCACAAAAGGAAGATGCTATAAAGCAGCAGTCTCTTCTCAGACTCCTGCTCTTTTTTCCTACAGATGAAGACGAAAACTGAAGTGCTTGATGACAAGGCGGCTTCCCATTGATTCCCTCCATTCACTTTACCAAAAAAGGCAATTCTAGATTTCATAGTCATTGAAATAGAAAGCCTTTGAAACAAACACACAAATGAAAAAGAGATAAAGACCCACTTGATGCAGTTATATGAAAATCTTAATTCTTTGCCCACTAATTTCAAGCTATCATATTTCAGGGGCGAAGTAACACAAACACTCAGTAGAACTTGCCTACGATATTTGGTAATTCTGACTATGCTCTGTCTCCAGGTGGACACTCGGCAAATAAAGTCAGAAATACAATTCGGGCAATGTGTGTTCATACTAATCTTAAACTGCAATCAATATGGACTACAAAGACTCTATCCACTCTAGTAACATGCCTACTTAAATATACTTAATGTCGAGCAGTATAAGAGTGGCTCAGTGGCAGAATTCTCACCTGCCATACCAAAGACCTGGTTTCAATTCCTGGAGCCTGCCCATGTCATAAAAAAAATACTTAAGGTCAGTATAAAGGATTCAGCATCTCCAAAGAAAAAGCATTCAAATAAAACTACATATATGAATCATTGTCTTAGCTCTGGGTTACACAAGTCAGGAATAGCGAGAGTCATATACAACACTAATAAGACATCTTTCAACACACACAAAAAAAGGAGAAAGCTTTCTGTAGAGATTGTCTTTTAAGATTTAATAATCTGGGGCCTGATTCAAAAGCTAATTATATGATAAATGTGTTATCATATAACCATAATCTTGGCTCCAGGTGAGGAAGGGGGTCATATTCCAAACCCAGTGAAGCAATATTAAATCACACAGGGTTTGTCAAATAAATACCCATAAAACAGACTCATTTAGAAAAAAGAAAAATCATACCTGAGGAGAATCTAAAGAATACAAAAGAACAAGAAATGAGGGGCTTACTGAGAAATTAGCTAATGTCACTGCCTTTTAGGTTGATAAAGAAACATCACTTTGGAAATAAATCTAATATGCTGGCCATATCCATAGCTAATGCACAACTCAAGTGGATCGAACTAGGGAGGGGGAGCCAAGCATCCCATTTCTGATTTCTGACTAAGGTCTGATTATTACTGACCGGGAAAGGTTCTTCCTGACATTTTAATTCCATCTCTCCTGGAAATGTTAGAAGCTTGTTTGTTGTAGATGTTAGGGTGACAATTTCCAGAATTTCTACCTCTTCTTATAATGAAAACTGGGAACTTCAGTATGATAAAAGTAATAAGAAACTTATAGGAAAAATAGTTATTTTATACATTACTAACCACATGCCCTGGACAGTGGCAAAGAGCACACTTTGAAGGCAAAAGGAATTGGAAATGTTTAGTATTAGTTATAAAACAAAATATAATGATGGATATTGGATAGAAATTCATAAAAACTTTTCAACATCACTAATATTTGTGCTGAACTGTGGAAGGTTAAAGTTTGCTTTCTTTATCACTTACTCTTCATTCGTTTACTAAATATTTATTGAACACGCACTATGTGCAAGTTACAGTACTAGGTACTACAAAAACAAGATAGAACATGACAGACAAAAATGCCCGCCTTCATGGAACTTTCTTGTTCAAGTTAGGGGTAGGAGGTTGAGGGGCACACAGAAACAAAATAAAATAATTAAAATGGAGGGCATATAAAATGATAGATGCTATGGAGAAAAATAATACCTGGAAGAGAATCAAGGATTGTGAGGAGGGTTCCAATTTAAATTGAGGAAGGTTTCTGTGAGAATCTGACAACTCAGCAAATACTTCCAAGCAGTGGGGAGCAAGTCATACAGATACACAGGGTAAGTAGATTTCAGATGAAGGAGTCATGAAGCACAAAGGCCCAGGAGCAGAAGTGTGTCACTGGTATGTTGGAACTGAGTAAGCAAGGAGATGAGGGGTAAAAAGTGAAGTCAAGATTTGATGACTGTCTGGGTCTGAAGAGGGGTGGGAGGGATGCCATATCATGTACCATTTGTGCACACCATAGTAGGTACTTTAAATTTTGAGTGAGATAAGAAGGGAAAGAAGGGGGATTTTGAGACCATCTGATTAATAGTTATCACTCTAGCAACTGAATGAAGAATAGCTAACAAAAAAATTATAAAACTTTTCTGAGTTTTAAAAAATGTACCACACTAATGGAAGGTGGTATATGGGAACTCTATATGTTTTGCATGGTTTTTCTATAAACCAACAACTACTCTAATTAAAAAAAAAAAAAAATAGACAGCAGGAGGGCAAGTGAAAAAGCAGGGACGCTTTGAAGGGCATCAGGATCATTTAGTAACAGTAGCTGGACCAGAGTGGTTTTGAGTAATGATGCTTCCACAGAGATGTAGAAGATGGATCCAACAGGATTGCAGAGAGATTGTGTGATTAAAGAGAGACACAGCAATGAGTACTCCCATATTATGAGACATATCAATGGAGGAATGGAGTTATCATCAGAGGAGATGGAGAAGTCTGAGCATGTTACAGAACTTGCTGAGTTTGAGAAACTCTTCTAGTTTGCAAGCTGCTGGAATATGATATACCAGAAACAGAACAGCTTTCAAAAGGGGGAATTTATTAAGTTGCAAGTACATAGTTCTAGAAAATGTCCCAAGTAAAGCAAGGCTATAGAAATGTCCAATCTAATGCATCCAGGGAAAGATACCTTGGCTCATGAAGGCCACAATGACATTCAGGGTTTCTCTCTCAGCTGGAAAGGCACATGGCAAACATGGCAATGTCTGCTAGCTTTCTCTCCAGGCTTCTTGTTTCATGAAGCTTCCCCAGGGACATTTTCCTTCTTCATCTTCAAAGGTCTCTGGCTCCGCAGGCGCTGTAGCTCTTTCCAAAATGGTTCCCTCTTAAGGAGCACCAGTAAGCAACCTCACCCTGAATGGGTGGAGATACACATCTCCAAGGAAATCATCTAATCAAAAGTTATCACCCACAACTGGATGAGTCACATCTCCATGGGAACAATCAGAAAGCTCCCAGCCAGCAATACTGAATGAGGATTAAAGGACATGACCTTTCTGGGGTCCACCACCAGCACAGAAACCTATGCAAGTAATCAGCCTGGAAAGTCCAGGCTGGAGAGAAAAATTTAGTAGTCATAAGTATGTGAAAAATTATTAAAGGTGTTAAGACTGAATTTTAATTTGTTCACAAAGGAATGAAGATACACAGAAAGAGAAGCAAGATTAGAATGAAAAAACAATTCACCTAACCAACACTGGGTCACCAAACGGTTCTAAAAGCATGGAGGAAGTGGTAATAAAAGAGAGAATGGAAAAAAATTATCTTGCTAGATGGATCTAACAAAAATTGGTCCACTTGATATGCACAGTAGTTTAAAACTTTAGTAACCTAAACAATCTGCACATGCTCAATAATTAGATCATCTCTAACCTCATCATCTCAAGCCATTGTGCACATTATCCTAAAACTTGCCCATCTTTTGATACTATAAAACTATGAGTGTGACTACAGTTCAGGGAGACAGATTTTTTAGGCTGACAGTCCATCTGATCTCCTGCTTCACGATTAGCAATAAACTCTTTCTTTGAAAAACCAGTGTCTCAGGAATTGGTCATTTGTGTATAGCAGGCAGAGAACCCACCACTTTTGATTGGTATCACTGCTAAAAACTCTCAGTGGGCCATACCTGGTTTCATACATATTTCAACCCCTAGAAAAACGTAACTGAAACTCAATAAGAATGCATTTACTGGATAAATGCAAAAGAAGTCATCTTGTCAAAAGAATTAGCCAACAAAAAAAACTGTCTCATGAAATTGCAAACTTACTGCTCTATCTTCATCAATTTTCTTACGAAGAGTTTATATTGACCCTCTTCTGATACAGAATAAAAAGACCTAAGTTCCCTGAACTAACAGTCAAGGCTCATACTGGCACCAACCTCCATTCTAACTGTACTGCATGCAATAACACAACACACACCAAGGCAATTGTCAAAAACATCCTATGACATTCTTGCCTCCAGGACTTTCTTTACTAACGTTGTCAAAGTCCTCTTCCAGATATGCATTTGCAAACCACCAATGCCTGTAAAGTTGTCACCAGCTCAAACACCAAGTCTCACAAATACCTTTTTCAGATCCCTACCATGCTGTAATTAAATTCTGCCCCTGCCTGATTCCCAAATTACCTTGTAGCTTTATTTAAAGGGATAAAATCCCAGTCTGTTGCATATTCAAAGGCTAGAAAATGGTTTCTGTGAGCAATACTTTATACTAACGTCCGGGATCTGTCTGTTAAAATGTAGCTTACAGGTAAACTAAGTCTTTTAACTCTCCACTCCTTGTTCTATAAGGTTATACTTCGGATTCAATGTGTTCCCACCAAGGCTAAATTATAATAAGCCAAGGATGACATATAAAATGTGGCACCATTCAAGGACAGAAAAAAATAAAGCAGAGGGATTCTCTTAAGTCTAAAAAACAGATTTTTGCTTATGTCTTTGTTCCCTTTCTTACACAATAAGAACAATCAAATCTTGCCAATAGAATAAATACCATACAAAGTACCAAAACAATGAGAACAATGATTTCTTAATGACTAGAATGCAACCATCATTTCTGGGAATTTAACCCCCAACCTCAAAGTGGCAGAAATCTCCAAATCCTCATTATTTCTAGCTTTCTGTATCTATAATTGTCATATAAGAGAATACATAGAACCTGATTACTTCACAGGAAAGTCAATTTCTTTTTTTTCCTACCCCCTTTAACGATGCAACTCTTAACCTCCTAAGAGGAACTGTGAAGACCCTAAGATAAATGTTCCTATGTAGATGAAAGTATACCTGCCTTGTATAATCTAAATGCAGGAACAGAAAATGTACTTCTTACATATTCATGCCACAAGAAAAAAAAAAGGTATGATGCATTATAACAAATTACTTAAGATACTGTATCTTTGAAGCAATGACAAGTTTTTATTCTTTCTAAAATAAACAGCACACTCCAAAATAATTCTACTGAAAACAAAGTTAAAGAAATTTTAGTATTTCACATTCTTTCCCTATTGCTGTAAGATTAATACTTAGCAATCCTAATAGTAGAAAGATATTAATGAAACAGCCTTTCAGTACCTTTAGCTTCACAAAATCTTAAATAGAGCAGGCTTCTCCTGACTCCAGGCCCTTGATCTCCCCTCTCATTCCAGTCCTTAAGCTACCCAGGCATCTGATAAGCATCTAAACAGGGAGTTCCTCCTATCTCCAGCCCTCTCTCACAGACCTTACCAGTTTGAGCTGCTCTAATCATGGGGAAAAAAATTGAACTAAATGCTACTTAATTGCAAATAAAGTGTATAACTTACCTACCCCAGGGACTGACCTCCCTTAGTGTCCACCATGCTTTTCTATTAGCCTACCTCAGCCCTTAAAATTCTCCCTCTATTCTCTCTCTCCCCTACATAGGAGCCCTGGAAGTCATCCTTGCCTGTTTAACATTCTCTAGTACAAAATTTTCTTCGTCAGTTGATAGCAAACAAAAAAAGACATTTAAGAAACATAAGAACTTAAAATGTTTTTTAAATGCCAAATGGCACTCATAAATTGATGAAATTCCTCTGCAGCCCTCATTATATAACAACAATATATTTCAATTAAAATTACATAAACTATAAGAAATTCTCATATGACAGCCTGACCTAAGGGAATGTTTCATTTTTATTTTCTGGAGTAATTGCTTGAATTTTCCTCTGGGAATTTTGAAGTGTGTTTGTGTGTATGTGTGTGTAGTCTCACATAAAGTAACAAATTCCAATTTTCCCTAGTACTAGCTTCTCTAATAAGAACGAAGGGAAGGAAAGAAAAGTGGGAAGGGAGGAAGGAATAAAGACACAGCTACAGTACATCCAGTCAAAGTGAAATGGCTTCCCTTAAGGATGCTCTGCCAAGCCCACAACCAGGGCCAGAGGGAGGAAAAAGAAAAGACCATAGCACATTCCTCAAGAGAGGAGGGGCCAGATTATTTTCCTTTACCTGTCATCATAATCCCTCTAGAGAAGCACTTATAACTGTTTGTGTATTCGTTGCCAGCTGGCTCAAAACAAGAACTAAAGAATGTTACATTTGATAAAAACCCACTTGGCAAACCTGAGCCTAATACAGCATCTTTAACATCAACAATTACAGTCCATAGATGGTACATGGTGTTACATCAAACTTGTTTGTTTCAGTTTATGCTTCAAGAAACATTTTTTTAAAAGAAGTATAAACCAACTTGTTGGCATGAAAATTTTAACATTTTTATATGAGAATTTTAATTTTACATTTCCTGTAACTGAGTAGCTCATTTTAAAAGAATACAATATGATCTAGGAAAAAATCTGAACATTTACTCTCTCTGGTATGGGTGCTAGTGTTTTTTTTTTGTCTACTTGTATAGCTGAAAACATAGAATATGAAACCATCAATTACTGAACTAAGGATGTGTTTCAACCATTTCATAATCCTTACTTTCCATTTCATTTCAGAGGAAAGATTAATACGGCCAATATTTTATTAGTTTGTTTTCTTTTCAATGATCTACCAAGTTCCAACAATATAGAAAATGTACCATATGTGGGGGGAGCAAAAATTGAATATTCCAATTCTTGAAACATCAACAGTTTAAATGTTGTTGAGAAAATGTATTCTTTTCTTCTTATTCGTTATCGAGAGTAATAAAAAAGAAAAAAACTACATTGTAACTTATGGAGAAGCTCATGCCATATCTCTGGCAACATGTATCAGTTCAAAAGTACTAATACATGCAACTAGTTAGAATAGTTATTGGGGGAAAAAACAACAACCTCATGTAATCAGAAATGTCTTCAGAATACAGCAAAACAAAAAATTAGTTAGCACATGAAGCTGTGAAAATACACATTGATTTGCTCAACACACACTACTAAAAGGCTATACCCAAGCATGTTACTTCTCAGATTAAAAAAAATGAACAATTTTGTACATGGATTGTCTATTCTTGGACTCTGCTCCACTCACACACATTAAAATATATTTATAAGAAGATGGCAGAGTGATACACTATGTGATAGTAGTGTGAGGCTGTGTGCCCACACAGATGTTGGAACAACCAATGAGAATTGACAGAAACATCTTTCTGCAATAACAGGGAAAGCACCAAACCTAGTGTTTTTAGTTTGTAAAAACTGCAAGAATGCAATATACAAGAAATGGAATGGCTTTTTAAAAAGGGAATTTATTAAGCTGCAAGTTTACAGTTCTAAGGCCATGAAAGTGTCCAAATTAAGGCAAAGCTATAAAAAAAGTCCAAACCAAGGCATTCAGGGATGGATACCTTGGTTCAGGAAGGTCAATGACAGGAGACCTGTGCCAAGATGGTGGCTTAGCGAGGTGTAGGATTTAGTTCGTTCTCCAGAACAGCTACTAAATAGCCAGGAACAGTACAGAACAATTGCTGGGGCCATGTCAGTGACCGGACACACAGCGTACCCCAGTTTGGACCAGCTGGACTGGCTGTGAGCCCCCCAGGAACCGTGAGTTCCCCAAACCGCAGCAGCTGGCGCCCCTCCCCCACAGGCGGCTTCCCAGAGTGGAAAGGAAAGGGACTTTATGAGCAGCAGGGGCTGAGCACAACCAAGCCCCAATTGTGGAATTAATTCAAAAATTCTGACTACTAAAAATAGGCCCCCAGCTCAGCTGAACTTTGAGTCAAATCAGAGGTTGCTGATTTTTGCAGTGGAGCCCAGGGGGCAGGGCTGACAGAAAAAGATAAAAGAAAAAAAGAAACAAGAGGGTTTTTTTGGATCGGTTAGTATGTAATACTTGGAAGGGTCTGGGCCCTGAAGGAAAGAAGGGGGCACATAGAATCTGAAGGTACACAAAGCAACATACCAGCTTATGGTCTTGATTGGCAAACCTGAGGAATGGGGGTCCTGCTCTGAGAAGGATTTTTCTCTCTTTTTTGTGGCTGTGTTTCTACAAAGGCTTGATTGCCTTTGGATACAGTGGTAAGGCTTCTCAGGCTGCAACTGCCCCAGGTATAGGCAGAAACAAGATTGTTTAAGAATTGTCTGGAGCCTGTGCCTTTCCCAGGAGAGGGGCCCAGCTCAGGTGGATTCCCTCCCTCAAGGAATTCAGACCCCAGGGTTTGGAAAATTGAAATGATTAAAGCCAACCTATCACCTCTCCTCTGTCTCCACCACACCTCCAACAGGGAGAGTCTGCTGAAGTTAAAGGTACTGTATCATCTTATACTGGTGGGACCCTCAGCCAGATAAGCTCCACATTCTGGGCAGGATAGGAAAAACACCGAGTCCAGAGACTTCACAGGAAAGTCTTTCAACCTGCTGAGTCTCACCCTCAGGGAAAACTGATGCAGGTGACTCTTTTCTCCTGACAGGAGGCCAGTTTGGTCTGGGAAAATCTGGGTGGGGTCTATAATACCTAAATAGACCTTCCTAAGGGTGGGGGGTGGTGGTGGTGAAGACACCATACAGGCAAAACAAGAATTGAAAACTTCTGCTCTGTTAAACAAAACGTAAGCTAGTGCTACAGAAAAAGCTGAACTGAATGTCAAAGAACAGATAGACAACCAAGTCATCCAGCAAGAAGATCCTAGGTAAAAGAAGTGAAAATCTCCAGAATAAACTAATTAAGGTAATTAAATGCCTAGATGCCAGGAAAAAATACTGAATCACACTAGGAAAATTGAAGATATGGCCCAGTCAAAGGAACAAACCAACAATTAAAATGAGATACACGAGTTGAAACAATTAACTCAGAATGTTGGAACAGACATGGAAAACCTCATCAAAAATCAAATCAATGACTTGAGGGAGGATATAAAGAAGGCAAGGAATGAACAAAAAGAAGAAATCAAAAGTCTGAAGAAGGCTGATTACACTCATTCTCTCAGCTGGAAAGGCACATGGTGACCTCTCCTGGCTTCTCATTTCATAAGGATTCCCAGGGTATTCTCCATCAGCATCTCCAATGGTCTCTGGCTGTGTGGGCTCTGTTGGCTCTGGTG
Source organism: Tamandua tetradactyla (assembly GCF_023851605.1). Taxonomy (NCBI): domain Eukaryota; kingdom Metazoa; phylum Chordata; class Mammalia; order Pilosa; family Myrmecophagidae; genus Tamandua; species Tamandua tetradactyla. The sequence goes on from NC_135328.1 coordinate 90,830,206, forward strand.
GCGCTAAAGCTTTTTCCAAAATGCTTCCCTCTTAACAGGCTCCAATAAGTAACCCCACCTTGAATAGGTAGAAACACATCTCCATGGTAACCACCTAATCAAAAGCTATCACCCACAGTTGGGTGGATCATATCTCCATGGAAATAATCAAAAAGATTCAACCCAGCAATATTGAATGAAGATTAAAGGACATAACTTCAAACCAGCACACCTAGTAAAAGGCATCTTAAATGCAGTAGAATTTCGTGGCACCTAGCTGGCCCCTCCCTTATCCCCTCCACTTGCTCCATGCAGAGTGACCCACATTCCTAGTGTGGGACCCTGGTCCTGGTCCAGAGGATGCAGAGTAATCCTCGGTTACATACTGAAAACATGGAAGTCTGGCCCAATCTATCCTTTGGAAGCCTGAGAGTCTAAACGAGGACACTCATCACAGGCTCACCATCCCAAACCTTACCCTGCATGTAGAAGGCAGGTCACAGAACTCTCCTACAGAATGCTGTGGGAGATCAGTCAAGTCACGGCTAAATGGGTCAAAGGATAGCTGGCTGTAGAACACACAGTGCAGTGCCTGGGACTGTGAGTAAACTGTTTGCTAGGGAATAGGGGATATATGCATTTGTGTAAATGGGAGAGTCGCTAGGGTGACATGTGCATGCCCAAGACAAGAGATATGGGCAGAAAGGATCAGGATGGCCCTGACACTTGAGCCTTGAACTATTCTCTAAACTCGATATGGATAGGTGAGCACTCACACAGGTTAATCTACAAAGACTGGGAAAGGCGATTTCTACTTTTCTTCTTCTTTTAGCTCTTAGCATTCATGGAAGGCTTTATTATAAAACTAGCTATACACAAGCTTAAGGAATGGACCTCAGAGTCTAAATTCCACTGACAACACATTATTAACAACAGCAAAATGTCCAGGTTTCAAATGATGGCCTAGTCAAAGGAAAAGATTAAACCACTAGAAACCATTAATCAGGAGAACCAGACCTGGAACATGCCAGAGAAAGGCTTTAAAATGTTCTAAATATTATCAAGAGCTAAAGGAAAAATATGGAGAAAGAAATAAAGGACACTAGGAAAACAAAAGATGAATATAAAGACAATATCAGTAGAATGATGGAAATTATGAAAAGGAACCAAACAGAACTGAAGACAGTAACAGAAGTTTAAAATTCCCTAGAAGGATTTAAGAGCAGACTGAAGATAGTAGACAAAAGAATCAAGCTCAAAGACATAGAAAGTAGCATACAGGTTGCCAGAGGTAGGGTAGGGGCAAAGGGAATGGGGAGTAAATGCATGAGTATAGGGTTTCTACCGGAGAATTGGGAAAGTTTTGGAAGGAAAGTGATACGATTAATCACACCAAAAGGAATGTTTGGAGGTGGTTGAAATGGGGAAGTTTAAGTTGCATATATGTTTCTGCAATTAAAAAAAAAAACAGAAGAAGAAAGAGTAACTAAAGAGACAATGACAATTAAATACAATGCATGACCCTAAAGAAGATTAAATAAAGGAGGAGAAAAGACTCAAGTGGACATTATAGGAACATATGAAAACACTGGACTATAGAGTATAATCTTTATATCAATTTAAATTTGATGATCTTGATAACTGCACCTAATGTGGTTCCATAAGTTAGTATCCATGTTCTTAGGGAAATGTACATGGTAGAATTAAGTGTTCAAGGATCATGACATATACAACCTACAAAAGGTTCAGAAAATAGATTGACAAACTGATAGGCAGACATGATCCTTGACAAGAATTAACAAAGGAGAAGAGAAGGTTCAAAAGGACATTATTGGGACATATGAAAAAATTGGAAAATAGAGTATAGGTATTTTTCCAATTTATTGCTCTTATCTTTTTATCTCCATTTGAAAAGGCTTTCATCAATAGACTATGATTGTACTAATTTGCACAGTCATTGACAACAATGGTATTTTCATTTGTCAATCTGAGAAGTGAGCAATGGCACTCATTTCTCTGTATTTCTACAACTACTTATGAGATTACATATATGTTCTAAATTTACTAGTTGTTTACATTTCCTCTTTGGTGAATTGTCTGTCTTTTGCCCATTTTTTTCTACTTTCAATCATGAATGACCCTCACTTGAGCCTCTGTAATTTAACCTATAAAACGGGGGAAATGGCAGTATCAATCTTATTGAACAGCTGTAAAAATAAAATGAGTCAACACATGTAAAATTTTATGCCTAACTGAATATGTAAGCACTTGATGAATTTTAGTCATGTTAACTACTAAATTAACATTAAGAATGAAGACTTTTATATATCAAAACAATACTCCTTTTCAAACTTAACTATATTAACTCAGATGGGAATACTCATCTAGAGGTAAATACCATGCAAAACCCCAGATCTACCAAATTTCCTTAAAAGATACAAGTGTATTTTTAATATTCATGTAAAATTTATTTAGTACTGCAAAACATATCAAAATTTGATCACATATGTTTTATTTGTCATTAATTTGCTATTGAGTAACATTTAAGAATTAGTTCCTACCTCAAGACACATATTCTTTTTGGGAACCCATATCCATTGGAGATGGATATTATTAAGGAACATTAATCAACTATTTCTCACGCAATGTAAATAGAATACTTTTTTATTTAGTTTTCAAAGTCCTAAAATACACTTCAAATCTCACTTTCCATCATGGTATCCACTGGTGATGCTCTCTTGGGAAGACCTCCTCCTTCCCTTGAGGATCACAGAAATATTCCCATATTTTCCATATCTTTAAATTTATATATTAAAGCAATATAGAATTCTGTCTTGATGTGAGATGAGAGTCTAAATGCATGTATATATGTGTATGTACATATTTTCCCACTATCAAACCTATACATAGATTTTATATTATGAGAGCATAATTAGCTACTTGTTTCGTTAAATGTTTTACAAAGACACCTGAATTTAAGTACACATGGAAACTTAACCTTGTTTTAATTACTTTCTTTTTTATATATATGAGAAGACTCCTGAATATAAGTAGAAATGGAAAAAATTTTAATTATTTTCTTTTTTATATAGATGAGAACTGAGAAGGATTCTAATATTTTGGACACAGCACTTAATAGAAAAAATATTTTAGAAAATCTGACAGTGGTAAAATACATCTGTTGATTTTTTCATGGTTGCTGAATAGCTTGAGTTTATAAAATAAAATTTCTATCCCCAACATACATCGATGTCACTGGTCATGCAGGATCAGATGTTCACAGCAATGTCCAGAAATTACCCTCTGTAGCACTAAAAAAACTTGTGGCACACACAAGCTTTTTTGGCTCACATTAAGAGGAAGTAAACGCTCAAACTTGGAAAGGTCGGTTCCCTCTCTCCCGCCTACATAACTACACCTGCTATTTTAGTCACAACAGGAGAATCAAGGAGATCCTCCCATGCACAGGGAAAGCAAAACCTTCTTCTTTGCTTATCCACATTCCACTGATTAAAGAAATGCATTTGTTACTTACAATACTTCCAAAACAGGTTTCTGCATTTTCAAATTGCTTCATGTTCTTCTTACTTTATTTTTAAAAGAAAAGAATCAATAAGAAACCAAGTGATACTTTAGGCCAAGAGCTTTTTGGCATTTGAATATTTTTCTCAGAATTATAATTTCTGACCCTGAAATGTGGCTGACACAATAAAAATTTACTCTAGAACTACAGTTCTTTTAATATGTTCCACACACAGCCCAGATGAAAACCAAAGAATAAATATTATTTCGACTCACTTGAAATCCTATTTGAGCCCAGAAGATACTAACACAATCCTAAACGTGGTACCTCCACAATTTACTCTTAAAAACCACACAATTTTATTTTCTAAAGATGCTAGTATGTGTTTAACGGGCAGCTACCCCTAGCTGATAACACATGAAAGTGCATGCAAAGCTGCACTTGCCAAAGGTGTAATCACCAAACAAGCCTCTGCCTACAACTAATTCCCAGGGCCAATCTGGGATACAAGAATGCATGAATGTGCTCAGGGTCACTGCTACAGTACAATCTGAAAGGGGGGATGGGGGGGACTTCCAAACTGCTTTTGAAAGTTTAATATGTTAGAATACCTCATGGAAGTATGCTTATTATATCTGCTTACATATAGGACAGAGAGATAAAAGCCTACTCAATGCCATGTATCAGTCACAATTCCAGTAATTTAAATTAATTATCTCATTTTATCCTCACAGTTATCCTATGGTGTGGTATTACTATTTGTATAAATGAGAAAATTTGCCCAAGATGATATTATCTGTAAATGACAAAGCCAGGATTCATATCCAGAAGGCTAAGTTGAAAAGGGTCCTTGCTCCACCACTAAAATCTACTGAAAGCTCCCAACTAGGCTCATTTCTCTCCCTCTCTATTGCTTAGCAAAGAGCTAACTCTGAACAACTGAGTTAGCTAAAGAGAACAATCTGCCCCGGAACATTTGTCAGAAGTTCCCACTCTACCAAGACCACTCCCTGAGCCAGGAAGCTCTGTAGTACCTAGTGACAAAGATGGTTTCTGCCCTAATTTCCCTGTAAATAAGTAGACCATGACAGGCCCAGGCCGATCCTTCCACTCAAGCCCTTTCTCCCAAATGACTGGTTTGTATCTCACTCAAGTTCACTTCTCCAAACAAGAGAATGTAAGCAGGGGGCCAGGATCTGCACCCATTACTAATCAGCTTGTAAGTTTTCCCCTAATAAATGCTATTTTATTTTCACATCACATAGTGTAGCTGTTCATAAGCCTGTGCTCCTTTTGCACAGTAGCTGGCCTATACATCATTTATGGATCAAACTCAGGAACAGCTTACAATAGATTTGAGAGTCAGTTATAACCTCATTTCACAACAGAAAGCACTTCAGTTTGATTATTTTAGATTAAATGCACTCATTTCCTCTGTATACAATGAACATTTTATGTAACAAATGATTAATCTACAGAGAATATAAAGAATAGCATAAATATCCCTTACTACATTAAATTATATGCATTTTTATCAACTTCTCTTCCATAAAAACAAAACACAAATTTATAATCAATATATATCTTCTAGGACTTTATGTGTCAGATTAGGGCAAATGAATAAGGGAAACCCACACTTTCCAAAGGATTTTGCAGAAAAAAAAATTTATATATATATATATATGATTTATACATATATAAATATATATATATAAATATATATTTATATATATTTATATATATTTATATTTATATATATTTATATATATATAAATATATATATTTATTTATTTATTTTTATATATATATATATATATATAATCATTTATATATATATAAAGTTAGACTGGCCTCTGCTGGTGAATGGTACACCTTACTCATGAATCTTTGAAAACAAAACAATGAAAGACATTAATATTTAAGTACCATAGTTGATGATATAATTTTTAGAGTCTAATAGTGAGTTTTGATCATATCAGAATTATAAACATATCCTCCATGTCTTAGCAAAAACCAATATGTAATTGAAGGTTTTTTTACTTCACAAGTAAAAGACACTATATTCTACATGAACATAGTTTTAAAGCAGAATTACACTGTACTTCTATCAAAAAAATTTTTTAATTAATTTTTCAATGATATTTCCATTTAGAATCAAAGAGAAAAGTTACCCTAATTAGAGATCAATTAAGAGCTACAGAGTAAGAATTCAAAATGCTTACTAAGTAAAGTACTATAGGCACTATAGAAGCTACACTTATATTTATAGCATCCTCCTCCTCATAATGAAATTTGGGTTACAAGCTAAATATCCGGCATTAATGAGACTTCAGAATATTTTTACTACATGTCCATAAAACACAATTAGACACAGTTCTACATATAACCAGACACTACTGAAAACTAAAACAATAATATAGACATGTTTATGAAATAGTACAAAATAATACATGAATTTTTCTTGTATTTATATATCTTGTAAAAAATTCCAGCACATAAGTAGATTGTGTAAAAGATGAGACTCCCCTTTACACAAATCAAATTCATTTCACATATAACATTTCAATACCACAATTATCTATCTGCATATATCCTTCCATTTCTGTCTCCACGAAGTTATATTTTAACAACATAAGCTTTCTGGTTTTTATTACTAATATATTTGGAGATCTTTCCCACATTATTACATATAGATTTACGTCACTTTGTAACAGGGGCATAGATGAGAGGTTATAAAAATCTATGCCAGAAATATCCTAGATAGGCACAAGAACAGTTTATAGAATCCTTGATCCATATCGTAAATTTACGATTGTTTCCATGAAATAATACATACATGTCACAATTATAAATACACACTTTTTTTAAAAAAAAAGTGTACACACTTAGTACAGTTTTTGCCCTGCTAACATTAAGGGGAAACTTCTTTTAAAAACTCATAAATTCACAATTACATATAAGTAACTGTATAAAAATATGTATTGTCAAACATTTTTCACTGATTTAAGAATAAGAAAGATATCATAACTGCTAATGTTAGAAGCAAATGCCAAGAACTTTAAAAAACCAAAAGCTGAACCTATACTGAGGGGAAAGTATCGTATTTGAGGAAAGAGTTCCCTCTGTATTCACATGTTTTTTATTTTATTGAAAAATACTCACTTTACATTAAGGAATTATCCAAAGCCCATAAAAATAGTATACCTCCCAAAGAATACTACACACTTAGAATCACAAAGCAGCCCATTGATCTGCCCTTATTATATGGATCTTATTTTATATTGCAATTGAAATCCCAAGCTGAAAATGCAAACTCTATAAATTGCATACTTCCTTAAAGTTCATCCTTAGCCATCTTTGTTCAAGTAATGCATACCAGCTCCACTGATGAGTTCTGCCATGGACTTAAACTGTAACACATCAATAACATAAAGTGGGCTAGTTTTGTCCTGCTTTTTCTTAGCTATAAATTTACTCTGAAGCATTATTAATGAACAGCACACCATAACACTCAAGCTGTCATCAAGCTTCTTCGTGGTAAACTTACTGAAGCATATACTCTACTGTCTACACAGATCTACACACCTACTTTGTAAAATCATAGGCAAACTAAAACTCATCTCTAATATAAGACTTTCTCCCCTAGCAAATTGTTCAATCCCAAAAGAATCTATCATCCTCTTTTAAATGTCCAGCAAGTAGGAATATTTAATCTATAATCTATGTTTCCCCTTTCTGTTGAATACCCATTTCCCTCTGTGTTCTATTTTCCCAAGATCGTAGTAGCCTCCCCCTTTGCCTATGCAGCTTTATTTTCAAACCAAGACTACTGTGTTTGGAATGAGTTTAATTTCATTATCATTGCATCCTGGAATGGTGGGCAGGGGAACATTTTCTCATGATACCTTGGATTATTGTGATATTGTGTGTTTATCCTTTCCTGCCCTATAAGGATGAGTTACATAAAAAGCATACATTTAACAGAGATGAGACCATAAACAGAAATGGGCAAGGTTGGAAAGGACAAAATTAATAGGATATAGCTGCCCAAAAAAAACATAGAGTTCCATGAATGAATTTATGGTAGAAATGGGATTTGGTGCTCAGCTGTGAAGGATAGCTAGAATTTCTACATGTGTTCTCAAAGGGTCTTTCGATATAAGAATCAACAGCCTATGCAGTGCAAATCCATCAATGGACAGAGGACAATCCAGCCAAGATGAAGCATGAGAAGTGAGAAATGGGCAATGGAGCTTAAAGACAGTTTGAGAACCTGAAGAGAGCAAAGACCTCCTTTAAAGGAGCCCCAAAGAAGAAAATCTCGTGATACAAACAGGGCATATTCCTACCTGGAAGCTCTGTAACTTCTACAAAGTATGTAACTTTCAATACCCTGTTTCCTTCCAGTTACTGGGTAGGACTCAGAGTCTTAACTCAAAAAGGACATCTACATTTGCTGCAGGAACAGGAAGAGAGAGCAAGGACGTGAGGAACACATGCCCATTTCATAGTCCATATTTGTAGGAAAGTTAGTCAAGATGAGTGCTCAGGGGCAGCTGTTAAGAAAAGCAAAATGAAGGCTCAATCCTGGGACCATAAGAAAACACAATTCCTATAAACAAAAACACAAAAATCCTTCAATATGATTAAAAAGAAAACAAGCAACAAACTGGGGGAAATGTTTGCAGAAACTAGGACCAAAGGTTCATATCCTTAATTTATAACAGTATTCATAATATTTTAAATACCAAAATATAAATTAAAATAGGCTATTAAAATTGTTCAAATGACCTCCCTAGTAATTTTTAAAATGAAAATAAGTTAACAAATTTTATGTATTTTCTTTTAATGACCTCAACGTGGGCAAAAAATCATTTTCATATTACTTCGGGTATGCAGACAAAAGGAAGACATACACAGAGACAGCATATAAAAAAAGTCTGCATAAGAGTCACCCCCAAGAGAGCCTCTTTTGTTGCTCAGATGTGGCCTCTCTCTCCAGCCAACACTACAAGAAATCTCACCACCCTCTCCCTGTCTACGTGGGACATGACTCCCAGCGGTGTGGACCTTCCTGGCAATGTGGGACAGAAATCCTAGAATGAGCTGAAACTCAGCATCAAGGAACTGAGAAAAACCCTAGAATGAGCTGAGACCCAGCATCAAGGGATTGAGAAAACCTTCTCGACCAAAAGGGTGAAGAGCGAAATAAGACAAAATAAAGTGTCAATGGCTGAGAGATTCCAAACAGAGTCGAGAGGTTATCCTGGAGGTTATTCTTATGCATTAAGTAGATATCACCTTGTTATTCAAGATGTAATGGAGAGGCTGGAGGGAACTGCCTGAAAATGTAGAGCTGTGTTCCAGTAGCCATGTTTCTTGAGGATGATTGAATAATGATAAAGCTTTTACAATGTGACTGTGTAAATGTGAAAACCTTTGTTGATGCTCCTTTTATCTACCTTGTCAACAGACGAGTAGAGCATATGGAATAAAAATAAATAATAGAAGGAACAAATGTTAAAATAAATTTAGTATGAAATGCTAATGAAAGCAAGGGGTAAGAGGTATGGTATGTATAATCTTTTTTTTCTGTTTTCGTTTTCTTTTTCTGTTGTCTTTTTATTTCTTTTTCTGAATTGATGCAAATGTTCTAAGAAATGATGAATATGCAACTAAGTGATGATATTGTGAATTACTGTTTATATACATTGATGTTTTAGTTCATTTGTTAAATTTTTTTTAATTAATAAATAAATTAAAAAAAAAAAAAAGGCTGCAACCATAACAGCAAAGTGGGTCCAAGTTCTCACTGAATTGATTAAAGTCCCACAGTATTTGGAATCACCAGAATACATGCTTCCTAAAAAGTGAGGTCTTCTCTCAAAAGCCAATGACAAGTGTATAATAAATGCTGAATTAAACTAAATGTCCAACTAAGAAATTTAGCAAGCACTGATTAGAGACTTCGGACATACTGCTTCAGAGGGAAACTACTAATCTGCACAACGAGAGCTACGTAGTCCATAAAACCCCACTGAGAGGTTAAGACAAAAGAGACTCTAAGGAACTGGACACCACAAAAGCCAATGAAGACAATTCCTACCACAGTGGTGCCTAGAGGACTTGATCCACTTTATCCTTTGAAATTTCTATAAATAAGAAGCACTACTTATTTCAGATTATTAATGGTGAATTATAAGAAAATAAATCTGATTCTAACTGCTATCATGTCAATTAGTTCCAGAAGATGGAGAAAATACACAAAATGATGGAAAAAAAAAAAGATGCTCTCCTATAATGAAAACAACACAAACTGTATCATATCAATGCATATAACTAAACTCTACACATGTCCTTTGAAATTCTAGATTTCTAAACTTCCCAACATGAAAACGTTTCTCTGAAAACACAATAAATTGCAACTTTCCACTTTCGACTGTATCAGTTAGTCACCAAATATGGACTTCAAATTTGCCCACAGCACACTGTAAGGGTAGAGAACTTTAGAAATATCAATAGGAACTACAAATTCATTTTCATTTTCACTGGCAATTTCATTTACAGGACCAACAAAGTGAAACAAAAGTAGAGTGATAAAGGAACTAAGGGCTTGGCACAACATTTTTCATTCAAGGACTAAGTGCTTGAATAAATCACAGACTGATTTAGCTTTGACAAGGACCATTTCAATAACATGAGCAAATAGTAATCATGCCAAAAAGTACTATGAATTGATCACAAGGTATCTACATTATATAAATGCCTTTTACATTGCACTGCTCTAGTGTAAACCCATTTACAAATCTGTGGGCATTAGTTTATCTATCAAGAGGTCTAGGTCAAGGACTCAAGGACACACTTACTCAAACTAAACATTTTAGGGCTTAAGATTCAACGTTAATTCTGAAGGCCACAAGTATAAACAGCAACACAATTCAAAGGAAATTCTCAAACATTCTCTCTAATCAAATGTAAGATACTAAAGCATGAACTCAAATTATGACCATGTATCTAAAGAATATACTTCCTTACCTAACGGCTATGGTTTTAAGAGGCAAAATCTAGACCTTTCAAAACTTAAACATTCAACACTGATTTACTCACTAGAGCCACTTAGGGTAAATACATTCAATGGGGAAAAAAGTTTCAAACAGGTGCTAGAATACTTTGTTCTTCAATATCTTCTCTTCTCATCTCTCCCCTTCAATTCCCTGCCAAGATAGCTTCCAATGTGTCCATATTAGCATATTAATGCTGCACTTGGTCTTCTTCAGCCCCACTGCAGCACACCCAAATTAGAGAAGCATGCACCTAACTTTTTAAATATAGGTGGCTTATGTTCTTCGGTTATTTTATTTTTGTAGGTTGTTTCTTTTTTTCCCCATTCTTTTTAATTAACATTTTTGTTGATGTTAGAGAAGTATGTAAGTTACAGAAATACAATGCATAAAATATAATTTACAGAGCTCCCAAATACTACCCTGTTATTAAATACCTTGCAATAGTGTAGTACATTTGTAATAATTCATGAGAAAGCATTTTTACAATTGTACTAATAGCCTATTATTTACGATAGGGTTCACTGTTTGTACTGTATTGTCCTGTTTTCTCTTTTAACTTTTATTCTAGTAGCATAAATATGACCAAAAATCTCCCCTTTTAAACACAGTCACATACCACATCAGTAATTCAGTGCTGTTAATTACAATGGTATGCTATCATCACTATCCATTTCCAAACTTCACAATCAACCCAAATAGAATTATATACAATTTAAGCATTAACTTCCCTTTCACCATGCCCAACATAGTCCCTGTTAACCTATATTCTAGATTCTGACTCTGAGATTGCTCATTCTAATTATTTCATATCAGTGAGATCATAAAATAGTTATCCTTTTGTGTCTGGATTATTTCACTCAGCCTAATGTCTTCTAAATTCGTCCATGTTGTGCCATGAATCAGAACTTCAAACAAAATGTGCTATATACATACAATGGAATATTAGTCAGCATTAAAAAAGAATGAGATTTTGATTAATGGTTCTTTTATTTTAAGCATCATCTGCTCTCTGGCAATCAATGGGCAATGATTTTTTAACTTTCTTACTTCATGTACATGCTGTAAATCTACAGTATCCTTTATGATTCTTGCATGAGCTTTTTTGCTTGTTTTCTTATTGTGGCACTCCTTGCTTATACGTATATTAAGAAATCAGGCTGGGTTATCTTTTCCTTTGCAGCATTTCTATTTGGATTTCCCAATATAATAAAATTGTTGACTATAGTCATTATGTTATTTTTTCTCATGTCATGTCTTCCAAATAAAGTAGTATAATTCTTTCTAAGACCAGAGAAATGCATTTCCAAAGGAACGTATAAACATTTATTTGAACAATTCAATCCTACAAAGACAAGGACATAGTTTCAACTACTGTCAGACAGTAAAACAGGAACCTCGGGGGCATTACAACTATTTCCCAGTATTATCTGTGGTGGAATAAGCGGAGGGGGTGGGGCCAAGCAGCCCTGACAACAAAGACAGGACTGAAATGTGTCAGGGCACCAGGTCAGACTCACCATCTGCTCTGCTTTCCACTGCTCTTCAGGGAAGGATAATAAAACAATGAATTCACACATTCATTTTCAAAGTTCTCATTTGTTAACAAGATCTGTGCAGTGAACTCTTATGCACTACTATGTTTCTGTGTTATCCATCAGAAAAAAAAAAATCCACTGCAAACCACCCGTCATGCTTTACTGGGATAACCTATAAGATTTTTGTAATATCTATATCCTAAAAATGTTTTTCTTACCATAAAAGAAAGATACATTATAAAAAGAACAACCAGAGTACAAAACAATAAGCATGTACAATATTGATCAAATGTGTGAAGATTTTTTAAAAGGTAAGTGTGCTGGTTTGAAAGGATGTATGTCCCCTAGAAAAGCCATGTGATGCAGATGTTCTAGAAAATGATCATGATGATGAATATACAACTATGTGATGATTTGGTGAATTACTGATCATATATAGAACAGAATGATCATATGTTAAGAATGTTTGTGTTTGTATGTAGTTATGTATCATAAATAAAAAATAAATAAATTTAAAAAAAGAAAGGGAGGGGTAAGGGGCATGGTACGTATGAATTTTTTTCTGTTGTCTTTTATTTCTTTTTCTGAATTGATGCAAATGTTCTAATAAATGATCATGATGATGAATATGCAACTATGTGATGATATGAATTACTGATTATATATAGAGAACGGAATGATCATATGTTAAGAATGTTTGTGTTTCTTTGTCATATTTTTTAATTTTAAAATTAATTTTAAAAATGAAAAAATTCATATGAGATAAAGAAATACACTACCTGAACAATAAAAAAATCCCATCTCAGAAAGGCAGAATAATCCCTATTCAATACTATATGTTTGAAAACGTAATCAGATCATCTCCCTGGAGGTGTGATTTAATCAAGAGTGGTTGCTAAGCTGGATTACGTGATGACATGTCTCCCCCCCAATTTGGGTGGGTCTAGATAAGTTTCTGGAGTCCTATAAAAGAGGAAACATTTGGAGAATGAGATTCAGAGAGAGCAGAGCAGAACAACACAGCCACGAGAAGCAGAGTCCACCAGCCAGTGGCCTTTGGCGATGAAGAAGGAAAACGCCTCCCAGGGAGCTTCATAAAACCAGAAGCCAGGAGAGAAAGCTAGCAGATGACTCCATGCTCACCATGTGCCCCTCCAGCTGAGAGAGGAACCCTGACTGTGTTTGCCATGTGCCTTTCCAGATGAGAGAGAAACTCTGACTGTGTTTGCCATGTGCCTTCTCACTTAAGAGAGAAACTCTGAACTTCATCGGCCTTCTTGAACCAAGGTATCTTTCTCTGGATGCCTTAGATTGGACATTTCTATAGACTTGTTTTAATTGGGACATTTTCTCAGCCTTGGAACTGTAAACTAACAATTGATTAAATTCCCCTTTTTAAAAGCCATTCCGTTTCTGGTATATTGCATTCCGGCAGCTAGCAAACTAGAACAGTAAGTATATATGCTGACATTTTCTGAAGGGATATACAAGGAACTGCTAATGATTTTTACTGCTAAGTAAGGGATTGGAAAGGGTGTCATTAAATATTTTTCCATACTTCAAAAAAGCGTTTTAACCATGGCCATATGTTAACTGTTCCCTTTTTTTTTCAAACACATTTCAGCAATGAGTATATCAGTAGTAATATTAGGAGCTATATTTATTCCCTCAAATAGTTTTTGGAAAATTAAAAGTATTCTAGTATATGTACCCAATATAATTTATTCACCCATTCCCAAATTCATTGACATATTAGCTATAATTTCATTTTTTACTGTTAAAACTAGAACTATTCTTGTAATGAACTTCAGCCTGCATTTCTGATTATTTCCTGGGAGTGTAAAAAAATGAGTCTGAAGATATCTCCATACCTATGTTTAAGGTTGCTGATGCACACTGTCTAATGCTTTTCAAAATGTCTGTGCCTACTACTCTCAACTGAAGAGTAGAGGACTCTACCGACTTCCCTGGAACAAGGAGAATTTTTCTTTCATTCCTGTTAACATGTAAGGAAAAACTGTTCATTGTTACTTTGAATACTACTAAAGTATGAACAATTTTTTACTCTTATTTACCTGCAAAGAAGCATATTCATACTATATCAATAATGATCAGAACAGACCAATATTTAAAAATGACTCTTGAAAATAAAAGAGAACTCTGAATATCCTGAGAGCTGGGGATACTCTGCCAAGAAACACTGAAAATTATCATTAGGTCTTGTAAAAATATGCTTATGAAAATTTATCAAGTTAGTTGTCTAGAAACTAAGTTTTTTATTTGTTTGTTATAATTCAATAAAACCTGGTAAATGTGAAACCAACTGTGGACTATGATTAAGCATAGCAGTAATCTGTAACATCCATGACAGCTTTCTTTCTAAGGGTTTTCTCAGCATGATCTTTCCAATTCAACAAGGCACCAAAGCTGCAGTATGTTTGTGAAGACATAAGCAACGTAAGACAAATTCCTCCTCTCAGCAATCTGTCCCACAGAACCCCAAACACTGTGAGTTGATGTCACTTCTTTTCATCCTACCCTAATTTTGGCAGGAAGTAAAACTAAGTGAATGTGAGAAATCAGTAGGAATCTGTCCAGCCTGCTGTTAGCTCTAATCCTTCAAATGCTGTCCTCACAGTCTCTTCTTCCCAGCACCTCAGGCCTGAACTCTGCGGCTCTTTCCCAAATTAGTATTCAGGGAGTTCCTCGACTTGGAAATGAGCCATGATTGAGTCACTTTTAAAAATGTACTCACTGAAAGGGGCACAGTGCTAAGTGACTTTCCAAGTCACCACCACCACTAGCTGGCGAGGCACTGGTAAAGCCCTCCCTGCAGACAGGAGCTGAAATAGCACAGGACATACCCCAGGTTACACTGCCACGCCACACAGGACCAGAATTCTATCACCACTCTATATGATAGGATTGGGGTTTTGTCTACTTGCACTCAAAGTCGCCATCAATAAACTTCTATTAAGGAAGGAAGTACTTTGGTAATAGAGCAATAAACATTTTTATTTCCGGCAAAGCTATGAATAATATCAGTTTGATTTCTGTGAGCTTTGATTTTTAAACAGAACCTTTTCATCTCTCTACTCTGGTGGCCTAAGTATGGCTTTAACCTAAGTCTGATTTGCATATGATATTAGGTTGTGAGCTTTAGGGGGTCAGTGTTTTCTTGATCACATCTTGAAAGAAGAGACCAGCTTCTAATTACTCATTTTTAAGATAGTTTAAATTCCTATACAAATCCACCAATCCTACTCTCCTTTCTATTTGGTCAGCATAGGCTCACTAATCCATAATCACTGGAAAAGGAAATGGGGTGAATCTTAGATAAGTCAGGTTCACCTTTGTGCCAAGGCCAGACCCACAAATGAGAATTCTGGAAGAAAGATTATGTGTAAACACTATTCAAGCCCACCATACATCTCTCATGCCCTTACAACAATCCTACAAGGTGGTAATGATTATTAGGCTCCTTATATATTGAATTTCACTTATTTTTCATAACTGAAATATAAACAACGAATAATCCCCATTTTACAGATGGGGGAAGTAAAACTTAAAGAAATTAGTTAAATACTTGCTCCCAATCACACAGTCAGTAAAAGGTGAAGGTAGAATTCAAACTGAAGTCTAATGAATCCTTCAACTTGTACCACTCAATGTTTTTCTTACACATATTGAAAATGATGCTCAGAAAAATTACATACACAACCTGAGAGAGAACACAGAACCAAAATTCAGAGAAAAAATATTACTCTCCAAAGTGACTGCCGCCTCCATTATCCTGTGTTGACTAACTTGCATACCTGACCACAATCTTTTCCAGATCATGGAACCTCAATAACTATTTGAGCTATATTTCTAATTAAAAATATTGAATGAAGATATAAGATGTAGCTAATTTTCTAAAGCTAACTTTAATTTGTCCATAATGCATAAGCAACGCTAAATTATTTTTACATTTTGTTAGCATTTTCCTAACAGATTATAATAATGACAATAATCATTAAATGAGAGTGTGTGTATACATCAAGTCTCATACCCTGTCCCACAAAATACTGACATCTATGATTACAAAACAACACCTCAATATTAGGATTTAATTTCTTCAAATTTTTTAAATAGCCTTACAACTTTAGTTTGAACCTTCCCTTAGTTAACCATTCTAGCATTAGTCATATTTAAATATGATAAAAATCAAAACATCAGCAATAAGAGACATATAAAAGCATCATAAAAACTGCACTTAGTAAAAGTAAAAAGACCAACAAATATTGATGTTCTCCTCAGTTAAATAAAGCACCTGGAAAAATGCAAGTGGATCAATACAAATGAAAGCCAAAGATAATGTCTGGCAAAATCACCCGCTGATACTAAAATTTGTATATAGTTCCATGAAGAACTGCTTAGGGCGCTCTAAACTACACTGTTAAGTATACTAATGGAAATTATCCTTCTTGTGATACTATAGAGAATCCACCATGCAGAAGATGCTCTTGTTTTGCCTTTCTAGTTTTAGAAAACCACTATTATATTACTGGACACAATTTGTAGGTAATGTAAGCATAATAAATTAAAAATAATAACCATGGCTAAAGAAAGGGAGGGAAGGTCTTCTATATTCTATTGATCGTTTCAGGGCCTGCCTAATGGGGGAGACTTTGCTCTGACTCGGCTAACACTCTGATTCTTTTAAATAGAAAAGTGTGAAGCTGTTAAAACACTAATAAAGATTGACCATGGGTTTTTCATGCACTATTCATACTCCTTGATATTCAAAATATCAGCTGAGTACCTTATTCAGCTATTATTACTTTTATCCTTCTGTCTAAGGATGCAAAACTTCCACTGTCCCAATAGTCCTGAAACTGGTAGAGAGAGCAACACTAAGTCCTAAAACTCCTGTGGGAATTTCCAGGCTACAATTCTAACAAGTAGGACGGGGTATTCTGACCCTTTCTCTCCATTTACTCAGTATAGAAGAGCATAGACTATGGATTCACAGACTAATGTCCAGACCCCACATTAGGGATTTCCCTAAGTTCTTCTTCTGTTAGTATTTATTCACATACCACATTATATCAAAAGATCATATAAATCTTTAGAGAGAGGTATTATTAAAGTGTAAATACCAAAAACCATATCATAAAGCTATCTAGGGTAGCAAATTGCTAGGGTTAAGTCTCTAGCAAACAGAGTTAAATTTAACCCATCAAGCCATAAATGGGTCAACTTTAACCGTTGTCATGATGCACCCTAACCCATGTATGCACATTTCTAAACATGCTTCGAATCAAGATTGGAAATAGAACACCATTATAACATTACGGTGTCAGTAAAGCCAAGTGATTTTCCCAAGGAAAATCAGCTTAATGGAAGTAGAAATAACTGTCTATATTCAATGGGCTCATGTTTTCTTTTTTGTGACTTGTCCTAGAACCTTTCAAATCTATCGTTTTCTTTTATGATAAGAAATTTCAGCCTTCATCATCTGAGTTCATGTGATGAATTAAGTTGTAAAGCTCATTTCAAGTACAAACAGGAAAACCGTAAGTTCCAAAGAAAATATAAATTTAATTGATCCCTGCTTAAATACTACATTTATTATTATCTTGTTTCTGCCAGTAAATGCTAGCTGAAAGGTAAAACAGTATTCTCTAAATTAGGGGGTGGACAGAGGTGGAGAAGAAGAGAAAGAACCATAAAATGATGGGACCAGATTCCTTGTGTTAATCCTGGCTCTGATTCTTTCTACTGCATGGCTTAGGGCAAGTTAATTGACCATTCAACAAAATATTTCTTGAGCATCTATTATGTGCTGGGCACTGAACAAAACAGTAAATAATAGATCTTCGTTTTTAATCTCTACTCTTATAGAGATTTCATTCTAGTGGAAGATAAATAAAACGCTATACATAGTGGTTAGATAATATAACAAGGACAGTGAAGCTCAGAGGTGAGATAGGAATTATAGAAGGGAGAGTGGGAAAAAGGTTCCAGATATTTCAAATAGAGATGGTACCTACCACATTCATAGTTGAGGTTCAGCTATAACAACCCCAATACATTATTAACTACATCGTTACATAAGAGATAGCAAGTTTCTCAAATGCTTTATTTTATACTATTTTTACATAATGCAAATCTAGAACTAGCACACACAAGTGCACCATTATCTTAAGCATTTACTTGATCAATTCTATCTCTCTTCTACTCTGCCTCTGCACAAAATATTAAAATACAAAATAATTTTTAAACATTTCTAATCATGAAATATATATACCAAAAATAAAAAAGCAATAATGTTCAAAGTTACATTCTAACAAGTAGTCAAAATACAAATTCAAAGTTTGGTATGGGTTACCATTCCACATTTTTTCAGGTATTCCCTTCTAGCTGCTCTAAAACATTGGAAACTAAAAGACCATTACAGCGATTCAGGAGTCATACTTGTCTGTTAAATCCTATCTGATCTGTTATAACTCCTCCTTCTTCGATACTATTCCCAATCTATATTGAACTTTGGTCTATGCCCATTATAATTTTTTCATGTTGTAAAGGGGCATAACAATATAGAACAGGGGGGTAGAATTTGTTGATCTTCTTGGTTCCACTGGGTTTCAGGACTTTCCTGGCCTAGGAACCTCTGGAAGTTATAGGTTTCAGAAAAGTAAATTTGGTAGATGAAACTTTTGTAGAGTCTCAGTTAGAACCCTAGTTGTTTTTCAGGGTTAACAGGAATGACATTGGTTGGGGTATGGCAAACCATGGCAATTAGCAATATCTATGGGAAGCTTGCATAAAAATAGCCTCCAGAATTGCTTCTTGACTCCATCTGAAGTCTCTTAGCAACTTCCCTTTGTAGTCTGGAAGGCACTGTTGATCCCACGGAGCCAAGGCCAGGCTCAGCACTGGGAGCAGTGTCCTAAGTTATGAGGGAGACTCACAACCCTGGATGTCACATCCCAAAGAGCAGTGAGTGTAAAATTTTACTTGCAGAGACAGGCTTAAAGAGAGGAAAGCCACATCTGAGCAACCAAAAAGGTTTCCTGGAAGCAACTTTTAGCTTCTCTGCTACAGAAGTAAGTTTCATAAAGAGAAGCCTCAAAATCAAGGTGTTGTCCTATTTTCCCAGGAGTCCCTAATGTTTGAAAGAGTATCAGGGGTTTCCAGTCCCTCAAGGGACTCTACCACTCCAGCTCCACATATCACTCCTGCCAACAGGATACGTACTAAACTGCTGGCTTTATACTATATTTGAAATCACAAGTTTTTTGAATTTCAAAACCCAACAGTGGATCAGTTTAAAATTGGGACATTATAGGAGTATTTTCTCCACATCTCTTCATACTTCTTCCAGATGAAAAAATATTAACTCCCCAGATAGAAAACAAGCTCTCCAGGGCATGCTTTCATATACTTCCTTTGCTCTACATGGTATGGTCCTTACCACGTATTTCTCTTTGAACTTGGTGAAAACAGCACACCAGCACTCATTAGCCCATTGTATTCTATCACCAAGGACCAAAAGAAGACAAGGAAAAAGTGGAAGAAAAAAATGCAGAATAAAATCCCTATGCTCATGGGGACAACCAAAGCTATAGGCTGAGCCCCCAGTCTTGGGGTTTGTTCATATGAAACTTGATCCCACAAAGGATAGGTCAAGTCTACTTGAAATTTGGGCCTAAGAGTCATCCCCAAGAGAGCCTCTTTTGTTGCTCAGATGTGGCCTCTCTCTCCAGCCAACAAGACGAGCAGTCTCACCACCCTCCCCCTCTCTGCATGGGACATAACTCCCAGGGGTGTGGACCTTCCTGGCAACGTGGGACAGAGATCCTGGAATGAGCTGAGACTCAGCATCAAGGGATTGAGAAAAGCCCTAGAATGAGCTGAGAATTAACATCAAGGGATTGAGAGAACCTTCTCGACCAAAAGGGGGAAGAGTGAAAAGAGACTAAGTGTCAATGGCTGAGAGATTCCAAACAGAGTCGAGAGGTTGTCCTGGAGGTTATTCTTATGCATTAAGCAGATAACACCTTGTTGTCCAAGATGTAGTAGAGAGGCTGGAGGGAACTGCCTGAAAATGTAGAGCTGTGTTCCAGTAGCCATGTTTCTTGATGATGATTGAACAATGATACAGCTTTCACAATGTGACTGTGTGATTGTGAAAACCTTGTGTCTGATGCTCCTTTTATCTACCATATCAACAGATGAGTAGAACATATGGAATAAAAATAAATAATGGGGGAACAAATGTTAAAATAACATTTAGTTTGAAATGCTAGTGATAATGAAAGTGAGGGGTAAGGGGTATGGTATGTATAATCTTTTTTTCTCTGTTATCGTTTCATTTCTTTTTCTGTTGTCTTTTTATTTCTTTTTTAAATCAATGCAAATGTTCTAAGAAATGACGAATATGCAACTATGTGATGATATTAAGAATTGCTGATTATATATGTAGAATGGAATGATATTTTAATGTTTTGTTTGTTTGCTGCTAATTTTTTTAATTAATAAATTTTTAAAAATTGTGGGAAAAAAATCCCTATGCTCAAGAAGGTCATATTATACAGACCATACTAGAAGCTTAAAATTAGAATGGCAAGAACTGCCAAATGAGCAATGTGCAACACAGTCTATATATTCTTCCCTTTATATGATGCAACAATAGAAAAACGTCACTATACTAGTAGTTTGTGATCTAAAAAAATATTTAAATATAACCTAGAGGGATTTGCTGCTCAAATGATTCCTGGTTGTTTTAATAAAGATTGACCAAGATTAAAGATTTTTTTGAAAGATGCTACCTAATTTAAGGAAAGCCAAATTTAATTTTAGAGAAGGAGTGAAAAATAAAATAGAATGCAAAGACAAACGAAAAACAGAATGAAACAAAAGCATATTCCTCATATGCTAGAATATTTAAGAGTGGAAATCCCTTCTAGATTAAAAGAAGTTCAATTTTAAAATTCTATCATCCCTCATTAAATTTGTTCAGATGTCTAAAGATTCAAATGTCAGAATGTTTTAAAATTTAGGCAGTAACATAAAGCTCTCAAAGTTCATAAAAGAACATGCGCATCTCTGTGATGCAATTTATCAACATTCTGACGTATCATGTTAATAGATTATTACTTAAAATAAATTTGATGCAAAATCAGAGGAACCTTTTTGTTGTTTACCAACTATTACTTTCTCTTCTAAGAAGATAATATTATTTATCCTGCCATAGATAAGTTCTCTCACACTACACACACTGTAATAAATACTGATTCTGATGGCATACTCTGGATATGACTGTCCCCAAGACAACGATTCTTTTTAACTCAAGGAAATCAGTACAGTAAATAACTTTTCTTCCCTTTGAGACAATCAAGAGGCTTGAGGCTGCTGCAACACAAAAGCAAAATATCTTCACAAATGTCTCTGAACAGTCAAGCTGAAAATCTAAGCCAAAATTTCATTTAACAGCCTGCCAGTTTTGTGATGGGAAGCTAATGAATGCAGTGGCAAACAAATCCATCAAACCTAACATCAAAACAACTGTACTTCATCCTACCCAACGTAAAAATGAAATACAACCTGCAGGCCATCACTTTCATTCATGCTGGCCAGGAAAAAGGCTTCTGAGTGCCACAGCAGTAGCACCATAGAAGTAATTGTGGACTCCATTTCACCATAGAAAGAAAGAATGCTCCAGAATTTGAGAATGTTCGTCTCAAATATGTGCAAATGGAAAGCTATCTGCTCCTTCTTTTTTTTTTTAATGGGAAAGCACCACGAATAGAACTCGGGTCTCCAGTATGGCAGGTGAGAATTTCCTACATATTTTTAAATCTCTACCAGAAATATATATATACCACTACAATCCAGCTTACTCTAATATTCAAACCTAGGACCTGTCTAAATAAATGATTAGATAATACGTTCCACTAATATTATAGCTCTATAAGCAGAGATTTATGTAAAACCCTTCTGTTCTTTATGAAAGCCCCTTGAAGACAAAGAAACTACACCTTTTTTCTTTGCACAATCATGTAGTGCAATCCTTGTTGTAGAGGAGGAACCCACTGACCACTCACCAAATCTGAACTCTGCCTAGGTGAGTAAACAAATTTAGTGCACGTAGTGGCTGGGAATTTTACCTCTGAGTAACAGAATGGACAAAATGACATAATCGCCATCTGCATAAAATGTTCCTGATAAACACAAGGCCCTTTTGTTCTGAAGCATCTCACAGGATTGGGCAAGCCTATATTTTGCAAGTAAAGGCAAAATATAGTGACTCAGAAGACAAGACATGGAACAGAAGAGTGAAAAGAGAAATAAGAGAAACAGTGAGGGCTGGAGATTTTAACAGGGATTTTTAGAAACAAGTACACTCAGGTTTAAGTTCCAATCATGGAAGTAGGATAAATGTCTCCTCCATCCTATGCTGTTTCTGTTTTTCCAAGATCTTCTGCACAATGCACACACACACGCAAAATTTCTGTAGGGAACGGGCAGTCTGAGTGGACACTGAAAAAAGGCCATCTGGACTGAACTGATGAAAATGAGGAAATACATCCTCAAGTAGTAACATATCCACAAAATAAAATAATTCAGTTAAGACTGAAATTGCAGGAATTTGCTGAAATTTGAAGAGGAATACTTCGGCTTTGCTCAAACAATAGAAAAATGGAAGTTGTAGCCAATCTTAGCCATATCTTAAGCCCAAGGAAAGCTTCATCAACAAACACAAGACACTAATAGATCAGAATAGATTCAAATGAAATTCATGTTTGCCTATAAGCTGAAATGACAAAATTAAAAGTTATAAGACAACAGGTTATCATGAAAAGAATAAAGTCATTAGACTCAGGAACCACCCAAGAGATAATAAGGGAGCATACAGCAAATATTACACAACACCCCCACCAAGTTAGGGCAGTACCAAGCAATCACAGGCACTAATATTTCTATGACAAAATTTAATATATTAAGAAAAATGATGACCCCAGTTCAATTCAGGTCAAATTTTCTTTCATATAAATTTATACCAAAATGAAAAAAAAATTCTTCTCAGAACAGGTTGGATTTCAAGATTATGAACAAGGAATTGTACACCTGGAAAGTGTACAAAGAAAAGTTAATAAAGTTACAAAGATTAGAGCAGGAATAAAATTGAAAAGATGAATAAAACTGACATATTCTTAGCTATACTACAAAGGAAAAAGAGAGAAAATGAAAATTAGTAAAATCAGAAATGAAAGGGAGAACATTACTACTGACCCCACAGAAATAAAAAGTATCTTAAAAGGATACTATTGGTGGCTCAGTGGCAGAATTCTCACCTGCCATGCAAGAGACTCAGGTTCAATTCCCAGAGCCTGCCCATGAAAAAACAAAAAAAGATACTATTGACAATATTACGCCAACAAATTAGACAAAATAGACAAATTCCTAGAAACATGCAAACAACCTACAATGACTTTATAAGAAACACAGCACCTCAACAGCCTGACCAATCACAAGTAAAGACACTGACTCAGTCATCAAACACCTCCCAACAGGGTGGGCCATGGTGGCGCAGTGGAAGAGTTCTCACTTGCCAAGCCGGAGACCTAGGTTCATTTCCCTGTGCCTGCCCATGTGAAAAAAAACTCCCAACAAAGACAAGCCCAATACATACAATAATTACAAGAAGAATTACTACAATCCTTCTCAAACTCTTACAAAAAAATTGAAGAAGTGGTAAAGCTACCTAATTCATTCTACGAAGTCAATATCACTCAAAAACCAAATGAAGATATTGCAAGAAAAGGAAATTACAGACCAATTTCTTTAATGTATAAAGCTTCAAAAATCTGCAACAAAATAACTCCAAATTGAATCCAGCAGCACAGTAAAAGAATTACACTCCATGATCAAGTGGGTTTTATCAATTAATGCAATACACCACTTTAACAAATGAAACAGGAAAAACTACATGATCATCTCAATTGATGCAGAAAGGACATATGACGAAATCTACCATCCATTCTTGATGAAAAAAACATTTTGAAAGATAGGAATACAAAATCCTCAACATGATAATGGGCATATATGAAAAAGCACAACTAACATCATCCTCAGTGGTGAAAGACAGAAATGTCTAAGATTGGGAGAAAGACAAGGATGCCCACTGTTACCACTGTTTTCGAACACCGTGCTATAAGTTCAAGATAGTGCAGGTATGCAAGAAAAATAAATAAAAGGGATCCAAATGGGAAAGGAAGAAAATATAACTTTCATTACTTTCATTCATGTACACCACATACTCCTGTAAAGGAATAAAAAATCCACAACAAAGCTACTAGAGCTAACAAATTCAGCAAAGTGGTAAGACACAAGATCAATACCGAAAAATCAGTAATGTTTCTATACCCTAGTAAATCAGCAATCATAAGAGAAAATCAAGAAAACAATTCCATTTACAATAGCAGCTAAAAAAAATGAAATATCTATGAATAAATTTAAAAAAGGATGTAAAGGACATGTACTAGGAAAACTACAAAATGTTGCTAAAAGAAATCAAAGAAGACTTAAAGAAATGGAAAGACATTTTGTGTTCATGTTTAGAAGACTAAATATCATTAAGACGTCAATTCTACCCAAATTGATTTAAATAGTCAACAAATCCCACTCAAACTTCCAAAGGCTTACTTTGCAAAAATGAAAAGGCAATTTTCATATTTATCTGGGGTGACAAGTCGTGCCAAATAGAAAAAAAAAAATCTTTAAAAAAGAAAAATGAAGTAAGAGGATTCACATTTTCTGACTTTAAGACATAATAGAAAGCTACAGTAGTCAAAAATGCATGGTACTGGCATAATGATGGATATATTGACCACTGGAATTGAATTCAGAGTTCAGAAAAAAAACCTCACATCTATGGCCAAATGATACCTGACAAAACTGCCAAGTACATTTTACATTTTTCAAACATAAAAGAATAGTCTCTTCAACAAATGGTGCTGGGAGATCTGGATATCTATATCCAAAATAACGAAAGATCAACTCCTATTTCACACATTATGTGAAAATTAACTCTAAATGGAGAAAAAACCTACATATAAGAGACAGGACCATAAAAATTCCAAGAAGAAAATGCAGGGAAAAGATCTTGTGGTAATCACACCAGACTGGAAACTCTTATCCTCCCAAAACCTCAAATCCCCACTCAACCTGACGTAAAAACTTCTAAAATAGGTAAATTCCTCACATGCTTATAGCTGCTGGCTGTCTCTCTCTTTCAGTATCAGCATACTCCACCATCCATACTCCTCATGATCTCTAGCGTTCCACCCAAGCAAAGACATCTCTCTCAATTCCTTCACATACCTCATTGTCAATATAGTTATTCTTCTGGCACTCCTAACCACCCTCCTCTTAATACTCTTACATGCTTTCAGACTCTTACCAAATTTCCGCAAAAAAATATTAAATCTATAACCCAAACACAAAACAATCATGTTAGTCTTCTCCGAGATTACAGACACCAGATTCTTAATACTTCCAATGAAAAATATAATCAATTAAAACAAAATCTTGACTCCTCCAGTGACTAAGTTAAAAAAAAAAAAAAAAAACCCTCCAACATGCCCTAACAGCAGGAAACAGCCAGATCTGACTCCAAAGGCCCCATTCCACCATAACATCCTCTACCTCTTTCCAACCTCATCTAATTTTTCTTTATATAATAAAAAAAGACCAGAATATGTGAAAGCTGAGCCAGAAGAACTAGCAAGGATGGAATTTTCAGCAATCCTCGGGAACATCCCAAACTACCACTTCTCATCTAAAAGCAGCTGCCTCCTTGTGATAAAACTCCCTTAACTCAAAAAAGATCCTGGGATAAGCAATGGTTTCTTGGACTTTATACCCAAAGCACAAGCAATGAAAGGAAAAAAAAAATAGATAAATGGGACTGCCTCAAAATTTAAAACTTTTGGCCCTTAAAAAACTTAGTCACAAAAGTCAAAAGACAATCTACTAAATGGGAGAAAATATCTGGAAACCACATATCCAAAATACATAAAGAAATTTTAAAACTTAACAATAAAAAGAAAAACAAGTAACAGCAAACTAACCCCAAAGCAAACAAAAGGAAAGAAATAATGAAGATTAGAGCAGAAATAAATGAAATTGAGAACATGAAAACAATCGAGAAAATCAACAAAATCAGAAGTTGGTTCTATGACAAAAATCAATAAGATTAATGGACTCTTACTAATGTTGACAAAAAGAAAAAGGCAAATAAATAAAATAGAAAAATGGAAGAGAAGATATATGCACTGAGCTCACAGAAATAAAGGAGGTAATGAGAGGATACTATGAACAAATTTATGCTTATAAACTAGACAATGTAGATGAAATGGACAACTTCCTAGGAAGACATGAAGAACCAACTTTGTCTCAAGAAGAATTAGATGACCTCAACAAACTAATCACAAGTAAAGAAATTTAATTAATCATTAAGAGGCTCCCAAAAAAGAAAAGTCCAGGACAAGATGACTTCACATGTGATTTCTACCAAACATTTAACAAAGAATTAGAAAGATTTAGTAATAGGAGGTAGCTCCCTAAAGTTTATATCCAAAGCACAAGCAACAAAAGGAAAAATAGATAAATGGGAACTCCTCAAAGTCAAATGCTTCTACACCTCAAAAGACTTTGTCAAAAAGGTGAAGAGGTAGCCAACTCAATGAGAGAAAATATTCGGAAATCACATATCAGGCAAAGGTTTGATTTCCTTTATATACAAAGAACTCATACAACTCAATAACAAAAGAACAAACAATCCAATTATAATATGGGATAAAGATACGAATAGGCATTTTTCTGCACAGCAAATACAGATGGCTCAAAAAGCACATTAAGAGATGCTCATTTTCACTGGCTATAAAGGAAATGCAAATACCATGGGACACGTATAAGAATGGCTGCTATAAACAATCAGAAAACTATAAATGTAGGAGAGGATGTGGACAAATTGGGACACTTATGCACTGCTGGTGGGAATGTACAATGGGGCAGCCACTAAGGAAGACTGTTTGGCGGTTCCTTAAAAAACTAAATATACAGCTGCCCTGTGACCCAGCAATAGCACCATTTGTTATATACCCAGAGGAGCTGAAAGCAATGACACAAACAGACATTTGCATACTGATGTTCATAGGAGCATTACTCAATCACCAAAAGATAGAAAGAAACCAAATGCCCATCAACAAACAAGTGGATCAACAAAATGTGGTATATACATACGATGAAATATTCTGCAGCAATAAGAAAAAATGACGTCCTGAAGCACATGACAAGATGGATGAGCCTTGAGGACATAATAATGATAGAAATCACCCAGACACAAAAGCACAGATACTGTATGATTCCACTTTTATGATCAGCATAAAGGTATAATCAGAGACTTATAATACAGGACACAGGGGACTTAGGGATACATAGAAGCTAGAGATGGGTGAACCGTTGGCTAATGAGGTTGAACTCCAAAGTAAGGGAATAAATAGGAGCGATGGTGATTCTCTAGTGGGTCTAGAAGAAATATTACCATACGGAAGATGAACAAGACTGAAAGGGGCTATAAAGACTTATGTGCCCCACTGACTCACACGAGAAATATGAACCAATTCTTGTAAGAATTACTTCAAAGATATGATTCTTGTATAAATAGTGCTTAAGACAAGGGTACAGGGGAAAACTGTGATTGCATGCTATGAACTATATCCAAAAGGAAACCACTAGCATTGCCACAGCAACAGCAGAGGTAAATAATGGGGTAAGGGACAAGACTTAAGAGGAGGTTTAGACCTCCTATTTGGTAAGGGTGTATTTATTGGTCTTCTGTCTCTTGGGAACAATGAGATTACCTAAAATTGAGAATGTTAACACACTGTGGACTTTGGGCTCTCTACATGACACCTGATGAATGCAGGTGGTTGAAGGATGCACTAACTGAGAAGTAGAATGGTGAATGATGGTGTATACTTATGAATGAAGTCTGTGCTGCTACGAAAAAGAACATTGCTGTGAGGCACACAACAATGTGAATAAACATCTGGGACATTTAGTGGGACAAAATAAGTCAGAAAGAAAAAAAACAATAAATGGTATGGTCACCTTTATAAAATGTATATGAGAAAACAGGGGACTAGATTGTAAGCTTTTATAGCAGACACATCAAATCCGAAGTGGTGATTATTATTTCAGGATTTTGAGAGGCTGTTTTATATATATAACCTGATATTTAGAGATAAGAACGAAGCCAGATACATTGGGGTTAAAGTAATTCAGGGGTAAGGAAAAGAGTCTATATGTGGTCTACACATACGCTTTGAGACCAATGGAAGAAAGGTTTATTTGATCTGGAACTGAAATTTTCTGTAGTACATAATCTAACTCAACCTATCTGTATAGCTCATTTGAACAGTTGAAACACAGAGCACACAGAATGAGAAAGAGGTTCTTTAATCTTTTATAGACTATTGTAATGCCTGGAAACATACTGAGTATATTAAGCACATAATCAAAAAGTATTGGCAAAGTCCCCTGAAGGAAGGGAGAAAGACAATGGAACTATTAAACCTTACCATCAGGGAATTCTGATACTGTGTCAAACTTTGGAGATACCCAATCAATAGGCCATGCCCTCGATCATGAGGCTTACTCTTGTGAAGCTTCTGTAGGTAGCACAGAAGTTTAGATTACGTATAGGCATGCCTAAGAGTTACTTCTCAAAGACCTCTGTAGTTGCTCATAGGTGGTCTCATTCACTCTAAGCCCAACTATGCCAGTGAAACCATTGCCCTTCCCCCTACAAGGGACATGATATTCAGGGGTGAAAGTTTCCCTGGAGACGTGGGAGAGGACTCCCAGGGATGAATCCAGACCTGGCACCATAGAATCAACAATTCCATCTTGACCAAATAGGGGAAAAGAAGTGTAATTAATGAAGTATCAGTGGCAAAGAGAGTTCAAATAGACTCAAGAGGCTACACAAGCTTCAGAAAGCCTAGCTATCTATCATAACCTGCCAACCCCCAATCAGGACCTTTCCAGCCAATCCTAAAGAGCACCTAGGGCAATTTGTAAGATTCCACAGGGGTTCCAGGCACTAGAGTACCTTTCCAGAAATAATAACCTCCACATGGGACCCTGGTCCAGGTAAGTCCTGAAACCTAGGGCAGCCTCTCCAGAACATCAGAGAGTTCCATCTTCCTAACCCATATTAGTGACAGACCCTTCCAATATTATAAATTTAGAATTGCCACAGCTCAAACAACCTTTTGAGAGGTATGGAAAGATCAAAGGTGATGGTGGAATTATACAGAGAAGATAGGACTTAACAAATGAATATGAATGCTGAATCATTAAACTGATATCTCTTTTAGTCTCCAGTATTTTAGAGCGGCTACAAGTAAAAACCTAAACTTGTGAAATCGTAAAGCATGTTAAAGTTTGAAATATGTTCTATAACTAATTGTGGTGCTGTACTTGGAAACTGTATTAGCGTTCTCTAGAGAAACAGAAGCAACCGGAAACACTCACAAACATAAAATTTATAAAAGTGTCTCACATAACCATGGAATGCAGAGTCCAAATCCACAGGGCAGTCTGTGAAGCTGACGATTCTGACAGAGGTTCTGGACAAACTCCACAGGAAAGGCTTCCCAGCCAAAGCAGGAAGAGAGCCTGCCTCTTCTGAATCCTCCTTAAAGGCTTCCAGTGATTAGATTAAGCATCAGTCATTGCAGAAGACACTTCCCTTGGCTGATTCCAAATCAGCTTCACAGCCTGCCATGTGGATTTTGGACTCTGCATTCCATGGTTACGTGAGACACTTTTATAAATTTTATATTTGCAAGTGTTTCCGGTTGCTTCTGTTTCTCTAGAGGACCCTAACTAATATAGTTTCCAAGTACAGCACCACAATTAGTTGTAGAACATCTTTCAAATGTTAACATGGTTTACAATTTCACAAGTTTATGTTTTTACCTGTAGCCGCTCAAATGGAATCAGCTGTGGATACAGCTGATACGATCATGATTTAATTCTATGAAATGTCCTCATCACAACGGACAGGCCAGCACATGCCCAACCAGACAAACAGGTACCATCACTTGGCCAAGTTGACACATAAACCTGACCATGACAGAAATTATTACCTCTTTTGTATATATGTTATTATTCACAAAAAAAGGAAGGAAGAAAAAGTCGATTGTGATGAGAAAAAAAGTATTTTAGCCTGTTAGCCTCCTATATTCTGGAGCAGCTAGAAGGAAAACTATGTGAGGATCATATGGTAGCACATGACAAACTCGGGGATTTACCCTGTAACCACTTTTGGAAGAGTGCATTGAAAACTATTGCTTTTTTATTTCTTCGCTTTGTATATATATATGTCATACTATACAATAAAAAAGTTTAAAAAAAAAAAAAGAAGCAATTAGTTTGAGCATCCTGCTCAAACTCATCGAAAAAATTGAAGAGGAGGGTAGGCTACCTAACTCACCCTAATACCAAAGTCAGACAAAGATACTACTAGGAAAGAAAATTACAGACCAATGTCTCTAATGCATACAGATGCAAAAACCTTCAACAAAATTCTTGCAAATCAAATTCAGCAGCACATTAAAAGAATTATACACCATGACCAAGTAGGATTCATCGCAAGGATGCAAGGTTGTTTCAATTAATGTAATACACCATATCAATAAATCAAAGTAGAAAAACCACATGATCATTTCAACTGACGCAGAAAAGGCATCTGACAAAATTCAACATCCCTTCTTGTTGAAAATACTACAAAGGATAAGGATAGAAGGGAACTCCCTTTAACATAATAAAGGGAATATATGAAATCCCACAGATAACATCATCCTCAATGGAGAAAAACTGAAAACTTTCCCTCAAAGATCAGGAACAAGGCAAGGATGTCTACTGTCACCACTGCCATTCAACACTGTGTTCGAAGTTCTAGACAGAAAAAAAAAAAGAAATACAAGCATCAAAATTGGAAAGAAAGTAGCAAAACTCTCACTGTTTCAAATGCTATGATAATGTATGTTGAAAACCCTGAAAAATCCACAGCAAAACTACTAGAGCTAATAAATAAAAACAGCAAAGTGGCAGGTTACAAGATCAACACTCAAAAGTCTACAGTGTTTCCATAAAATAGTAATGAGCAATCTGAGGGGAAATAAAGAAAAAATTCCATTTACAATTGCAACTGGAACAAAAAAACATTTAGGAACAAATTTAAGGATACAAAAGACCTATATAAAGAACCACAAGAAAGTGCTAAAAGAAATCACAGAAGTCCTAAATAAATGGAAGGGCATACCATGTTCATGGATTGGAAATCTAAATGTAGTTAAGACATCAATTATAACTAAATTTATTTATAGATTAAATGCAACACCAATTAAAATCCCAAAAACTTACTTCTCAGAAATAGAAAAACCAATAGCCAAATTTATCTTGAAGGGCAGGGTGCCCTGAATAGCTAAAAATATCCTGAGAAAGAAAAATGAAGTCGGAGGTCTCACACTATTTGACTTTAAGGCGTATTATGAAGCTACAGTGGTCAAAACAGCATGATACTGGCATAAGGCAGATATACCGACCAATGGAATTGAATACAGTGTTCAGATATAGACCTTCTCATCTATGGACAATTGATAAGGCAGTCAAGCCAACTCACCTGGAACAGAACAGTCTTTTCAATAAATCGTACCTGGAGAATAGACATCCACATGCACAGGAATGAAAGAGGATCCATATCTCACAGCCTATACAAAAATTAACTCAAAATGGATCAAAGACCTAAACACTAGATCTAAGACCATAAAACTGTTAGTAGAAAATGTAGGGAAATATCTTATAAATCTTATAATAGGAGGCGGTTTCCTAGATCTTACACCCAAAGCACAAGCAGTGAATAAAGAAATAGAAAAATGGGAAAGCCTCAAAATTAAACATTTTTGTGCATTAAAGAACTTTGTCAAGAAAGTAAAAAGACAGCCTTCACAATGGGAGACAATATTTGGAAATGATATATCAGATGAAGGTCCAGTATCCAGAATATATAAAGAGACTGTTCAATTCAATAAGAAAAAGACAAACAATCCAATTACAAAATGGGTAAAAGACATGAACAGACACTTCTCAAATAAGGAAATACAAATGGCCAAAAGGCACAGAAAAAGATGTTCAGCTTCTCTGGCTATTAGGGAAATGCAAATCAAAAAAAAGTTTTGCGGGTACCCAGGAAGCTAAGAATAGAATTGCCATATGACCTGGGAATACCATTGCTAGCTATCTACTCAGAGGACAAGAGCAAGCACACAAACAGACATTTGCACACCAGTGCTTACAGCAGCATTATTTACAATTGCAAGGAGATGAAAACAGCTAAAATGTCCATCAACAGACAAGTTGCTAAACAAGCTGTGGTATATACATACGATGAAATATTATGCGGCTGTAAGACAGAATAAAGTGATGAAGTATGTGAAAACATGGACAGACCTTAAGGACATTATGCTGAGTGAGATTAGCCAGAAACAAAAGGACAAATACTATAGTCTCAATGATATGAACTGACATTAGTGAATAAACCTGGAGAATTTCATTGATAACAGAGACCATCAGGAGATAGGAATAGGGTAAGATATTGGGTAACTGGAGATGAAGGGATACAGATTGTGCAACAAGACTGATTGTCAAAACTCAGAAATGGATAGCACAATACTACCTAACTATAATACAATTATGTTAGAACACAGTATAAAGCTGAATGTGAGAATGATAGAGGGAGAAGGGCTAGGGGCACAAATGAAATCAGAAGAAAAATAGATGAAAAAGACTGAGATGGTATAATCTAGGAATGCCTAGAGTGTATAAAGATAGTGACTAAATGTACAAATTTAAAATGCTTTTGCATGAGGAAGAAGGAAGTAATGTCATTACTCCAGGGTGTTGAAAATAGATGGTAAATAATATTTTAAAACTAACTTATGTGTGAGACTAAAGCAAAAAATGTTTATCTGCCACAAAATTTATATTTTGTCTAGTGCCATTTCTTAATATAACTGATGTCGACAGCTTAATTGAGCACCATAAGTACATGAAAACTTGAGTAGGGCATGAGATTTTGTAGGTTTGCCCAGAGTGATGCTCCAATAAATCCCAGAGTGATTTGAACAGTAGATAAAAAAGTATTTGCAAAGTCCCCTTGGGAGAACGGTGAGAAAGGAGGAAAATTCAACTTCCCCGAGTGGATTATTCTTGATATTCTCACAAGCAGTGGGGACAACCAAAGCAATAGGCTGAGCCCCCAATCTTGGGGGTTGTCCATATGAAATTTAACCCCGCAAAGGACAGGTCAAGACTACTTAAAATTAGGCCTAAGAGTCACCCCAGAGAACCTCTTTTGTTGCTTAGATGTGGCCTCTCTCTCTCAACCAACACAACAAACTCACTGCCCTCCCCCTGTCTACATGGGAAATGACTCCCAGTGGTGTGGACCTTCCTGGCAACATGGGACAGAAATCCTAGGATGAGCTAGGACTCAGCACCAAGGGATTAAGAAAACCTTCTCGACTGAAAGGGGAAAGAGTGAAATGAGACAAAATAAAGTGTCAAAGGTTGAGAGATTCCAAACAGAGACAAGAGGTTATCCTAGAGGTTAATCTTACGCATTAAATAGATATCACCTTTTTAGTTAAGGCATAACAGAGAGGCTGGAGGGAACTGCCTAAAAATACAGAGCCGTGTTCCAGCAACCATGTTTCTTGAAGATGATTGTATACTACTGATATAGCTTTCATCATGTGACTATATGATTGTGAAAACCTTGTGTCTGATGTTTCTTTTATCTACCTTATGGACAGATGAGTAAAACATATGGACTAAAAATAAATAAATAATAGGAGGAAGAAATGTTAAATTTAGTGGATTGAAATGCTAGTAATCAATGAAAGGGAGGGGTAAGAGGTATGGTATGTATGAATTTTTTTCTGTTGTCTTTTTATTTCTTTTTCTGAACTGATACAAATGTTCTTAGAAATGATCATGATGATGAATACACAACTATGTGATAAAAAAAGAATGTTCATATTATATGTTGATTGGTTTTATTAATAAAAATTTAAAAAAACACAATAAACTCATTTCTGCACTAATGGGAGTCTTAACCATTTCTTCCTACTATCATACCTCAACCCCTTGTTGTTCCAATTTTACCAAGTTTGAAGAAAGATGCTAAATAGTTGCTTTCTAAGCTGTGGACTGAACTCAAACCAGCAAAGAACCAAGTCTGCCTAAGATGGAGCTAAACTGAGCCCCTGGAAATGTTTAGCAAAAATAATTATTGACCTTTAGAGAGAAAGCAAACATCAGCTGCACAAAATTACTCCTCCAGGTAAATTGTTTCATATAAGCGTCAAAATAGAAATATGAAAAATTTTAGCTGCAAATGGTAATATAACCCACATAAAATAAATATAGCCTGAAATAAATCACTATGGTGAGAGACACAGAGTGTGACAAGGAAAAACTACACACTGCACATGATGTTAAGTTCCCAACTACAGTAACAGGGATACAAACTTAATTTACACTTTATTTTTGAACAATAACTCACCAATTTAGCAATTTTTCCATAGTCAATCCACCTGACAGTAGCAAAATTTGTAGATTCTGCACAGTTGAAACCATGATTAAAACCAGCATGGTAGCCATATGGAAAAGTGATCATAAATTCTCCAGCCTCTTGGGTGATCTGCACGATAGAAAATACACATTTTCGAGGGGTAAGACTTTACAAATTGTGAATACAATTAAAGGTATATCTTGTAAAAATTTAAGAAGAAAATGAAATGATACAAGAGGTAGAACAACATAAAAAACTTCCCCCAACCCTCTTTTACTTGATCCTTTAATAGGGTTTTTCTGGAAATTTTAAAACTTTAAAAAACAAACACGGTGTGATTTTCTAGCATTTTGCTCAATCATTCGATCCACAAATTAAAGATTTTATACTTTATTTGAAAATGTCTTTGCTCTAAAGTATTCAATAAACTTGTTCATATTACCTATTAATGCATATATTTTAATGAGTTACTACCCAAGCTGTCTAAGAACATATTACATAACTGTGTTATAAAAACTTTGAGAATGCAAGCTAGACAAGCTATATTATGAATTCTTCTTGGTAAAGAGTAAAGTTAATGGCATTCATCAAATTAGCTTTTTCAAAATTCTTAGTTAACATTAAATTTAACTATATTCCTTTAACCATATATAAAACTTCTATCAAAGAATTTATACATATATAGAGAGAGAGAAAGAGACAGAGAGAGAGATGTATTCAAATAGACATAGATACATATTTGTGGTATTCATCTTTAAATACAATTAAACAACTTGGGTAAATAAATCAGTAAAGTAAAAGCAAGCATGGAACACAAGTATTCTATTCTTTTATTTTAAAATTGAAGACATATTTGGTTATTTTATAATCACCAAAGCAACAAATAATATACCAGGGGCTATAGAAAAATAAGGTATATTTTTTAGTGTTATTTCTTTTTTTAAAATTACCTACTTGATGGTAAATATTCAAATTCATTAGCCATTCCTTCAAATGAACTAATATAATCTTTATTTTTTCATTATCTGACCCTGAAACACTTGTACTCGAACCAATCCTACAGTCTTGCTACTTCACATAGCAGGAAACCCCCTTTCCAAAGACTAACTAGATCAATACCTATCAGCAGCCCTCAACCCCCAAGGAAAGTTTCTCTGTCCTTTAGTCCACTCTTTCTGTTTAGCCTTTTATTTTCCCCAGCTTAAATAAAAACAAAATGGAGGTTGTGCAAACAACATGAGGAAGCGCTACTGCTGCTGCATCCCCAGACTCTGGAAAAGCCTGGCACCCAGAAGGTTTTACAAGAGAAAAAAATTCCATAGCATCAGGGGCCCCTCTGAGGAGCACAGTATCTGCCCTCTATACCTACAAGTCCTCTCAGCACCTCTGGATATTCACCATACTGAACATCTTGGGGGGACTATTTATTTCATAGATCAAAGTGTACTAGTAAACCAGTGATGACAGCATCCTCATCATAAGATAAATACGCTTCATGCACAACTCCTGCATAGACCATTTGTGAGTAAACCTACAACCTCAGACAATGGGGGAGTGGCTGTGCTGAAGAATGATTCATAACACTTGGAAAAATTCCACTTCAAACAAAGGGGAAAAAAAGGGAGGGGAACACTTTAAGGGCTTAAGATTAAACACAGGTAAAATACAAAAAAAAAATTATAAATACAGGTAAAGATTTAGACAAAAGTGAAAAGCTGCTAAAGTGGAAAACAGCAAGGATTATGAGAAGAAAAGTCAAAAGTTAGGAGAGTGGGGCTGTTTTTAATGTTTCTGCAAGTAACTTAGTATTTAATCCTCCTCCGACAGAGAGAGCTGTTACAGTCAGAGTTTTTTTCATTTTGGCTTCTTCACATAAAAATGCTCATACTCTGTACCAAAATTCTGACCATATAACTGCCCATGGGCCAAAAGAACTGTTTGTACTAGTATGTAAAGAATTTAAGCAGAACTTAATAAATTAAGCAATTTTATTTATTAAATCATCAGGCAATTTTGGCCATAATGAAGTCTCAACTGTATTATGTCTACATGTGTCATGAGGCAACATAGCAGTACTGTAATCTATACTACCCAACCTAATTGATAATAGTAATTGCTCTGACTTCTTTTTTAAAAAAATAGATCACGTACGCTTAAATTATGTCGCTCATATAAAAGACTCCATCTTTAAGGTAAAATTGCTACGTTTTGTTTTCAGTTTTATTATAAGTTATTATATTATAAGAACTATAATAGCATGAAATCTCTATTAAATAATGTATCTATTTCAGGATACATCTCCAGTAAATATAACCTGAAATAAAATGTTCAAATTAGCATTTAGATAAATAACTGATGTTATAAAACATGAGTGTGAATTTTTCTGGCCACTTCTTAAAAATCGTGTTTGACGTGAAGGATATGGTAGCTTATGCTAAACTGTTTTGTGAAAACAAAACACACACACACAAAATGTATTTGTTGATGAGTAATACAAATATACCTTGTCAAAGGGTATACCATATTTCTTCAATACTGAGGGAGATATCAGTGTCATCTTGTGACGAAGAAATGCATCACAGCCTTGAGAGCTGCTTGGGAAAAAACCTAAATAGAAACAATAAATACAAGGAGCACTGTTTTAATTATGATGAAATTTCAGGCAAGTTTTCACTTTAATGTTTAATTCGAGTACTCATTTAGAATGTCAGTTTTATACAAGTTGAAATCCACTTCACCAACAAAATAAAATAATGAATCTTGGTATTAAAAGGTAGAATCAGAATTCTAACAATGAAGGAATATATATATATATCATAAACGGCTGATCATCTTTACAAAAAAAATCTACCACAGGAGTATTTTCGTAGAACATAAAATTATTAAACTTTGGGAATCAATTTTAACATGAACAAACATTGATTCCAAGATCATCTAAACGGATAAAATACCAACGGAGGGTTGGGAATGGTAAGTGTACGATTTAATAGAACAATCTCCCATTTAACGCCCAGAAATTATTATTCCAGAAGTACATATCATAATCCCTGGCACATGGTTGAGAAGTAACAGTTTCCCACCTTTCTTTCATTCTTCCTGATCAATTTACAACTGTTATTAATTTTCTGAAAATAGTTTCTTGGCCAGTATCAGTCAAATGCTTGAAAATCTGCCTAACTAGCCTGTATAGAAGTGTTGTGAGGGGTCTTTTAAGTGAGTAAGCATAACATTCCATTCATTCAATAGTATATTATGCACAAAAACACAGCTGTTTTTTACCATCACTGACTTCAAACTTGTAATTCTCTCTTAGGCAGATACTC
The DNA here is from genome assembly GCF_023851605.1 of Tamandua tetradactyla. Classification (NCBI taxonomy): domain Eukaryota; kingdom Metazoa; phylum Chordata; class Mammalia; order Pilosa; family Myrmecophagidae; genus Tamandua; species Tamandua tetradactyla. Next base: position 90,868,329 of record NC_135328.1, read on the forward strand.
ATTAATTCAGTGACACAAGCTAGAGAAAAGTGGACTTTGATACTACTGTATCACCTAACTCACAAGAAGAAAATATTTACGCACTGAAAACAACGGAAAAGCGAAGAAAGAGACAAAAACAGAAGAAAAACACAACAGGCCCAGAAAATATGTAATACATATGACTGAAGCAAGAAGCACAAATGCTGTTTAACTCCTCCACAGCAAGTATGAAGACAAAGCCACTGGAAATATTATCTATTTCTGCAGCTCACTACACCCAAATAAACTCAAGAATTTGACTGATTTGATGAATGAACTACCAGCCCCCCATTAACTAACCATGAACCATTTCAACCTAGTAGAATGGAGTCACGTCACAGGAATACTGTTAAAGTAATTAAGACTTTATTGATACCACGCAATATGTGTGGCCACAGCTCATCAAAAGGAAACAAATCAAACGGCTGGTAGAAAGCCATTAGGGTACAAGGAATGACCGGCAAAAAAAGCAAATTCTATATAATCTGCACTTAGATTATTTTTCTTTGTGGGGGAGAGGGTTATAAAAAAGTGCATATCAATGAAAACATCAGAAATACTATCATTCTCTGTAACACCAGAAAGAATAAAAAGGATAGTTTTGCCCTGTGTGGTCATTTGATATAAGTCTTCTGTTTATGGCTAATATTCATTATACATAAACAATATAATTTATGGAATACGTATAATACCTGTTAGTCTGTAATAACATAATACAGAATAAAACAACAAGCAACTCTATGAAAGAACATAAACTTTAGAGGACAAATAAATTACTGCATGAAGTAATGCCCAGGTCTGCACATTAAGAATCCCCAAGTCCTGAGCCACAAAGAAGAAGGCCACAATTGGGTGGTCCCCTAACTCACAACCCATGTAAATGTTTTAATAATATAATTTAAATAGATCCATCAAAGTTTTCAAGTCTATAACTCTGTACAGCTCTAAATGAATTAAGTTTTAAATTAAAATCAATGAAAAAGGAAGAGTCTATTTAATTTTCTTTTGATATGGATTTGTAATCAGGACCTGAACAATGCGGTGACTGGTCATAAGTTAATTTAAATTGGAAAACCACTGAAGAAAGGTAATTTGCAGTATATTAAGACCTTCATATTGCTTCAGAATTTATATTTACAAAGGCTATCAGAATTATATTTTACATTACCCTGCAAAACACTTCACAAACAGCACAAATTATGCACAAAGTATGTTTCTGAAAATGAATTTTAACCCAAAATATCTACAGAAGTACATGGTTCACATGCATGCTTCACTCCACAGGCTATCAAAAGTATTCTATTCAACATTTAAACAAGCAAATAGCCTCAATAATATTAGATGCAGAAATGATAATATTTTAAAATACTTAGCTTAAGAAAAGTGTTTTTCATAATATATGGAAAAAACAGTTCTGGAATCACCAAAAGACATGAAATGATATGAATGATAAGAGACTCAATCCTCACAGAAAAGATAACATGTAACTAAAAATTCCACTATAGACTATCAAAAGTCACCAATTAAAGACACAATATCAAGTCTGTCAAACTTTTGGCCAATAAGTTATTTCAATGGGAATAATTTTTATATATTCTAATAGATATTACTGATTATTTCATTTTAATTTATATAAAAGTTATCCTGTTTTAATTACTATATGTGCCGGTTTGAAACTGTTGTGTACACCAGAAAAACCATGTTCTTCAATCCTGATTCAATATTGTTTATGGTGGGACCTACTTATTAGGTTGTTTCCACAGAGAAGTGATGCTTCCAATTGTGGGTGGGATCTTTTTAAGTTGTTTCCATGGAGATATGACCCAATCAACTGTGGGTAGGATCTTTGGATTAGGTGTTTTCTATGGAGAAGTGTCTCCAACCATCCATGGTGGATCCCTTACTGGAGTTCTTTTAGAGGAAACTATTTTGGAAAAAGTTTCTGAGCAACCAAGAGATTCAGAGATGTGGAAAGAAAATGCTCCTGGGGAAGCCATTTGAAATGAATAGTAGGGAGAGAAATGTTGTCATCATGTCCCTTCCCAAGCTAACAGAGAAATCCCAAATGCCATCAGCCCATTCTTTAGTCAAGGTATCTTTCTCTGGATGCCTTAGTTTGGACATATTATGGCTTTAGAATTGTACATTTGTAACTTAATAAATTCCTTTTATAAAAGCCACCACATTTCTGGTATATTGCATTTCTAGCAGCATTAAAAAAACAAAACATACTACTATACCAAGTCACACTCACTCAAGGAATAGTGTACTCTCCCATAATACTGACAATCAAAAGTTTGAATAATGAAAAAAAAATCCACACTGCCCCTTCAATCATCCAGCAGGGCCAACAACAACTGCCCACTGCCAAACCTCTCCCATCAGTGACAGTGTGTGCCCTGTGGTATCCACATATGTTAGATATAGAGGAACATATAAGACAAACTTTGCACACCTGCAGCATCTACTGTTTGTCATCTTAAATCACTTGTTCATTTTTACATAAATATAAACATATTAGAGGAGCAAACTACAAAATCTGCATGAACAACTTTAAGTATAAACTATGCTATGGGGCTTTGAAAATTGTGGTCATCCCTTCATCCAGGTGATAAACAAGCTTGAACACCAACTACCTGCTTGTTAATAACGCCCTTTCCAAAATAAAAGGGCAATAACGGTAATACCAGACGTCCTAATTGTTTGAAGACTGTACTCTTCCACCTTCACTTTATCTGCACAGCCATGATAAGGAATTGTTAAGAAATTGGAGTTCAGACTTACAGAGACAGGGATCTGTAATTACAACTCATTAATGAATTCTTCATGAAGGAAACCTAAGAGCTGCATTATGAGGGAAGAATCCTGGTAACTTGTAGCATGAACTCTAAATGTTGGCCTCTCTACGCTTCCTGCCATCCATAAAGTGTTACTCGGGAATAGACAGGAAATTATCACTTCACAGGAGTCACTTGCCCTAAGTGTCCCATAATCCATAAACATCTCTCCAGGTAGACAAATGGTCTCATGAAGCTCTCCAGGAAGGATCACTGGGATACTGATTTTGGTATCAAAAATGACAGTGCTTCTCCTGAACAAATGGCTAGTTTTTATATCCTGAAAACTATGAATTGAATAATGGGCAGGTGTGATGTTCTAAAGCCAAATGAACCCGAGAAAAACATGTCCTTAAATTCTCTCCCATTTCTGTGGGTGTGAACCCATTTGTAAGTTAGAGCTTTAGTGAGGTTACTTCAGTTAAGGCTGCATCTTAATCCTATTATTGGAGTCCTTTATAAAAGAATGAACTTCAAATAGAAAGACAAAGGCACAGGAAGCTGAAATGAAACCAGAAGAGAAGGGAGAAACCAGGAGCTGTCGCCATATGCTTTGCCATGTTACAGAGGAGCCAAGAGTTGCTGGCAGCCAGTTCCAGAACACCAGTCCTTGGGTAGAAGGACTTTTTCCCAGCCTCAACCCATGAGCTAATAAATTCCTATTGTTTAGCACAACCCATTTAATGGTATTTAACCAGGCTAGGGAACTAAAACAGCAGGTTTTTTCCATTTTCAGTTGATTGACAGAAAAATTCCACTAATTTAACTGTATGTGGGTCATTACATGTTTTTTTTACTGCATTCCTGAATGCCATTTTATTTCTACTCTAGCTTTTCCTCCCTGACATGTTATGTCTACAATGCATGTACAGGTTACTCAGAATTCCCCAGGCCAAGCACTATGGGCTCAAATGGGTTAGTCAAACTAAACAGGATTTTTCTGGCTAAGTATCCACACTCAGAATCACAGAACACTTAATTCAAACCAACAATAATTCCTCCCCAGTTGTAGGGAAATTCTTTCTTACCTTTTTGATCCCCACTGCCTGCTATCACTTCTCAGAATAGAAGTCTTTCATTCTACTTTCAAACAACACTGGTGTTCTAGTTTGCTAGCTGCCAGAATGCAATATACCAGAAACGGAATGGCCTGTAAAAGGGGGAATTTAATGAGTTGCTACTTTACAGTTCTAAGGTCGAGAAAATGTCCCAATTACAACAAATCTATAGAAATGTCCAATCAAAGGCATCCAGGGAAAGATACCTTGGTTCAAGAAGGCCGATGAAGTCCAGGGTTTCTCTCTCAAGTGAAAAGGCACATGGCGAACACAGTCAGGACTTCTCTCTTGGCTGGAAGGGCACATGGCAAATATGGCATCATCTGCTAGCTTTCTCTCCTGGCTTCCGGTTTCATGAAGCTCCCCGGGAGGCGTTTTCCTTCTTCATCTCTAAAGGTCACTGGCTGGTGGACTCTGCTTCGTAGTGCTGCAGCATTCTCTGCTCTCTCAGAGTCTCTCAATCTCTAAAATATTTCCTCTTTTATAGGACTCCAATAAACCAATCAAGACCCACCCAAACAGGTGGAAACATGTCGTCCCTTAATCCAGTTTAACAACCACTCTTGACTAAATCACATCATCCAGGGAGATGATCTCATTACAGTTTCAAGCATACAGAATTGAATAGAGATTATTCTACCTTTATGAAATGGGATTTATATTAAAACATGGCTTTTCTTAGGGGACACACTTCCTTTCAAACCAGCACAACTGGCTTCTACTTTATGTATAAATGTCCAGCAACTTTAATTACACTCAGAGCTGGACATAAAATATTCAAATATATTTAGACAGTGGTATCCCTACCATCAAATTATAATTATGAGGAAATTAACTTTAGAGATTGTTTCACCATCCTTAATACAGCCCAGCTGATAGTAAGATAAGAATAAATATACTCTGATACACAATACACCAATCACCATGCACGCTCAGCATGGGTTATACATGAGGTAGAGAAACTTTAACTGGACTTCTTCATTTTTTATGGCTTACAAGATCTTTTAAAATTCATTATTTATAATCAGGGTATTCTTTCTTATTAGCCTTTCAAAATGAGGCATTTTAATATAGCATTTCCAGGCCATCAACTAAATGAACAGTTAAGGGAATAACATTTACCATTGTGAAAGCTAATAAAAGTACATTTTGCTAATTCTACTTTTTTTAATGCAGTGGAAGACAAAGGTATAAGAACAGGTCATTTTTGAATCTGTTCATAAAATTAAACTGAACTTGGAAACTCAGGTAGGACATGAGATTTTGTTGGTTTGTCCAGAGTGATGCCCCCATGAATCCCAGAGTGATTTGATCAGTGACTGGAAAAGTATTTGCAAGTCACCTTCGGGGAATGGTGAGAGTGGGGAGAAATTCAACTTCCTCAAGTTGAATTCTTGATATTCTCACAAGTAGTGGATAACCAAAGCTATAGGCTGAGCCCCCAGGCTTGGGGTTTGTTCATATAAAACTTAACCCCACAAAGGTTAGGCCAAGTCTACTTAAAATTTAGGCCTAAGAGTCACCCCCAAGAGAGCCTCTTTTGTTGCTCAGATGTGGCCTCTCTCTCCAGCCAACATGATGAGCAGTCTCACCACCCTCCCCCTCTCTACATGGGACATGACTCCCAGGGGTGTGGACCTTCCTGGCAACGTGGGACAGAGATCCTGGAATGAGCTGAGACTCAGCATCAAGGAACTGAGAAAAAACCTAGAATGAGCTGAGAATTAACAGCAACGGATTGACAGAACCTTCTCAACCAAAAGGGGAAATGAGACTTAAGTGTCAATGGCTGAGAGATTCCAAACAGAGTTGAGAGGTTATCCTGGAGGTTGTTCTTATGCATTAAGTAGATATCACCTTGTTGTTCAAGATGTAGTGGAGAGGCTGGAGGGAACTGCCTGAAAATGTAAAGCTGTGTCCCAGTAGCCATGTTCCTTGATGACAACTGAACAATGATATAGCTTTCACAATGAAACTCTGTGAATGTGAAAACCTTGTGTCTGATGCTCCTTTTTAGCTACTATATCAACAGAAGAGTAGAACATATGGAATAAAAATAAATAATAGGGGAAACGAATGTTAAAATAAATTTAGTTTGAAATGCTAGTGGTAAATGAAAGTGAGGGGTAAGGGGTATGGTATGTATAATCTTTTTTTTTCTCTGTTATCATTTTATTTCTTTTTCTGTTGTCTTTTTATTTCTTTTTTTAAATCAATGCAAATGTTCTAAGAAATGATGAATATGCAACTATGTGATGATATTAAGAATTGCTGATTGTATATGTAGAATGGAATGATATCTTAATGTTTTGTTTGTTAATTTTTTTTAATTAATAAAAAAAGTTAAAAAAAATTAAACTGACTTGTTATTTATTGCTGCTCTTCTGTTCTCTTGATATTCATGGTTCTTAATTCCTTTTGGATCAAAAACTTCTAAAGGGATTTGATGATGGCATCCCAAAAATCACTTCCAAACTCAGTTGCACGAAGTCCTAAATCAAATATTTGTTTTCCAATAATCAAAACTTTTCATCAAATTTTAAAAATCACCTTGAATTTTTCTAATATTAGCATGAGATTCATAGTAAGGGATAAATGGGACCATCCTTTCCATAAATTTTTGCTTCCACAATGTACTTTAATCTATATCTTGCTTAGCTTAATAGAATAGAAAAGATATTATCTTATTTCTAAAATAAATGAGTTAGACATTTGAAAAACTGAAAATCTTCCAAATTGTCATTAGTGATTTAACACTATAACTCTATCTTCATCCATATTTTCAATCGTATCAAACTAGAAATCAGAAAAACTGCAATGTCACGACAGACGAACACAAGTTTTAAAACTACAACTGACTTGAGAGTTTTATACATCTATCTACATAAAACTGAAAATAACTGTATAAATGAGAAAGCAGCTGAAGGACAAAATCAAATTGCTGCTTTTATTAGATACGGACCTAATGTCTTGCAGATAAAATATTTGTAGGTGCACAGTCAATCAAGATTTCAATAGAAACCAAAGATGAAAGCATTCATGCATAAAAGGCAAGTGTGATAATTATGATGTGCAGACAAGATAATGGAAAATATCCAGGCCTGCTTTTAATTTTATGTATCAAGTGCTGCCTTGACCTAGACATCCTATAATGCTCTATCACATTTACGGCTTTATTTTATCATTTTAATTATTTAGCAGAATTCAATTAATTTGGCAGGCATCTGGTCAGCATAAGTGAATCCTCCACAATCTCATAGTGTCTTTTCCCTGTTTCATGTCTCAAAATAATACTGCAAAACAGCTTGGAATAAACATGTGAGAGTTTCTGTTCATCCTCAAAATTTATTAACCTCTTATTGATTAAACAAATACCCAATTTCCTGGAATGTCATTTTCAGAAAGTTTACATCAAAACTTTTACAGACAATATACACTAGAAATTTTAGTGTGTGACTCTAAAGTTTACATTGGATTCATTTTTAAAGTTTGCTGGTGGTGAAGTTAACAGGAAATGGTGAAGTAATTATTACAGAAAGCGATAGTTCAGCACAAAGTTCATTGCCTTTGTCTTAAAGGATTATGGCAATCATCTTCCTAGCTCTGCTCTAATCCATTATCCAAAACCAGGACTCACCTACCTTAATATTCATGAAAATATTCCCTAACAAAGTTCACGATTACAATTACATTGCTATTATTACTATAATATATTACATTATAAAAACACTGAGGCTTTATCGTTATTAGCCTGCCAGAATTATAATACTGCTTCTTACAAATGTGATACTGTAACTGTTCTCTCTAATGTTCTACTATAATTTGGGGAAAAGTAACTTTCAGATGCCATTAACAATTTCTCTTCAGAACTGTCATGTCAAAAAATGAAATTTCTCAGGGTCCTGCTTAATTATTAAATGAAAGTATCCCTCTCCTAATAGAAGGCAAACCTAACATATCAATGAAATTTAGACCAGCATGTCACTAAAAAGCCACCACTCACTCAGGAGTCACATCTTCATAAGCAGAATGTCTTGCTCGTTAGTGGCCACTCAAATGGAACTCTGTGTGTTTTATTCTACCAAAGCTGCCAAAATGCAACACACCAGAGATGGATTGGCTTTTAATAAAAGGGGATTTATTTAGTTAAAAACTTACAGTTCTTTAGAGGAAAGGCAGTTAATTTTCATCTGAGGTTCTCTCTTATATGGGAAGGCACATGGCTATGTCTACTGAACTTCTCTCCTGGCTTCTGGGTTCCAACAGCTTTCCCTGGGGCAATTCCTTTCTCCATCTCCAAACATCTGGGCTGGGCTGCAAGTGCTGGGCCGCAAGCAGCTTGGGCTATGCTGCATTGAGGTATCTTCTGTCCTCTCTCTATTAAGCCTCCAACTAATTAAATTAAACATCACTTATTGCAGAAGGCACTCCCCTTAGCCATAGATGAGTTTCACATGCTAATGATTCGAGTCCAAAGCAACAGAACTAGGCAACCACGTAACCAAGTTGACACCCGACCCTAACTACCACACTTTGTTTCCCTGGAAAAAAGTCACTAACAGACTACTTCTTCCTTAGGAAAGGTGGCTAGGAAGAATGACATGGGTGAATCTGATTCCCAAACCACATGTAAGCAGATAGGGGAAAGGCTGCCTGGCATATCTTTCAGAAAGAAGAGGAAAGAGGAGGATGGTGGCTTTTGTTTGCACTCTCAGCAGACACAAGCTCTAGTAAAATAAGTTTAATTTTCCAGTCCATGAAATCTCGACATCTCATTGGTATCAAGGTACCCAGTGACTATCACCCTTGTAATTCCATAAAAGCACCCCCCACAGGAAGCCACAGAAGACCTAGGAATAAGTATGTGATTTAACACAATCCTGTGGATAATCATATAGCAACATAAAAAAAATTCATAAAAAGCAGCACCCTATACATGTACCACTGCATGACAGAATACTGTGCTTTAAAGGACTTTGTCAAAGGGTGAAAAGGCAGCCAACTCAATGAGAGAAAATATTTGGAAACCACATATCTGATGTTTTGATATCCAACAAATACAAAGAAATCCTACAACTCAACTTGAAAAAGACAGAAAACAAAAAACAAATTAAAAACGGCCATAGCACATAGACATTTTTCCAAAAAGGAAATACAAATGGCTAAAAGCACATGAAAAGATGCTCATTTTCAATAGCTATTAGGGAACTGTAAATTAAAACCACAATGAAAGATCATTTCATACCTACAGAATGACCACTGTTAAACAAAGAAGAACTACAAATGTTGGAGAGGATGAGGAGAAGTAGGAACATTTATTCACTACTGGTGGGAATGTAAAAGGATATAGCCGCTGTAGAAGACTGTTTGGCAGCTCCTCAGAAAGTTTAATATAACTCAGAAAAGCCAAATTTAATCCTGATAAAATCTTGTGGTGCCAGCCAATTCTTCTAATTCTGATTCAACACTGTAGGGGGGAAACTTCTGATTATATTATCTCCATGGGAAATGCGATGCGCCCAATTGTGGGTATGACTTTTGTTTAAATGTGATGTGACTCCACCATTCAAGGTAGGTCTTGATTAGTTTAGGGTAGTCATTTAAAAGAGGAAAACTTTGGAGAAAGCTCACAGCTGATGCAGACATTTGACGATCAAAACAGAAATAGCCTGGGTACTAAGCAAGGACTCACAGAAATAGCCAGAATCTGAAGAGAAGCAGTCTCTGACACTGGCAGATGTTAAACTAAGAGATGAAACCCAGAATTTTGTCCTGAAGCACCTAAGCAAAGGCTCACAGACGACAAGTGAGGAACCCCCACAGGAACACAGGCTGAAAGCAAGTGAGTCCAGGAACAAGGGACCAGTAGAAGCCAGCAACGTGCCTTCCCAGCTGACAGAGGTGTTCCAGATGGTGTCAAGCCTTTCTTGAGTGAAGGTAACCTCTTGTTTATGCCTTAATTTGGTAATTTTCTCAGCCTTAGAACGGTAAACTTGTAATTTATTAAATTCCCTTTATAAAAGCCATTCCATTTCTGGTATATTGCATTCTGGCAGCTTAACAAACTATTATGGTTACCTTTTGATCCTGCAATTTCGCTACTAAGTATATAAACCAGAAGAACCAAAAGCAGGGACATGAAAAGACATTTCCACACTGATGTTCACAGAGGCATTATTACAATTGCCAAAAAATGGAAACAACCCAACTATCCATCAACCAAAGACTGAATAAACAAAATATGGTATATTCATAGGATGGAATATTATTCAGCAGTATGAAGGAATGAAGTTCTTTATGAGGTAACATGGATGAAACTTGAGGACATCATGTTGGATTAAATAAACCAGATGCAAAAGGATAATTATTGTATGATCTCACTAACATGAATTAATTATAATATGTAACCTCATAGATATAAAATCTAGAATATAGGCGTGCTGGGTTGAAAGGATGTATGGCCCCTAGAAAAGCCATGTTTTAATCTAAATCCCATATCGTAAAGGCAGAATAATCCCTATGCAATACTGTATGTTTGAAACTGTAATCAGATCATCTCCCTGGAGATGTGATTTAATCAAGAGTGGTTATTAAACTGGATTAGGTGATGATATGGCTCCACCCATTTGGGTGGGTCTTGATTAGTTTCTGAAGTCCTATAAAAGAGGAAATATTTTGGAGAATGAAGGAGATTCAGAGAGAGTAGAACAGAATGACAGTCACGAGAAGCAGAGTCCACCAGCCAGTGACCTTTGGAGATTAAGAAGGAAAACGCCTCCCAGAGAGCTTCATGAAACAGGAAGCCAGGAGAAGAAGCTAGCAGATAACGCTGTGTTCATCATGTGCCCTTCCAGCTGAGAGAGGAATCCTGACCATGTTCATCATGTGCCTTTCCAGGTGAGAGAGAAACTCTTACTGTGTTCACCATGAGCCCTTTCACTTGAGAGAAAAACTCTGAACTTCATCAGCCTTCTTGAACCAGGGTATCTTTCCCTGGATGCCTCAGATTGGAGATTTTATAGACTTGTTTAATTGGGAAATTTTCTTGGCCTTAGAACTGTAAACTAGCAAATTATTAAATTCTCCTTTTAAAAAGCCATTCCATTCCTGGTATCCTCCATTCTGGCAGCTACCAAACTAGAACAATAGGTTATTAGGACATAGAACAAGGCTAGGGAATGGGGAGCAGTTGCTTAATATGTGCAGAATTTTTAATGCGATTGAATTTAAATGTTTGGAAAAGGATAGAGGTTATGGCCGTACATCATTGTAAATATAATTAACATCTAAATTGTCTGTGAATGTGGCTGAAAGGGGAAGTTTAAAGTCATGTATGTCACTAGACGGAAAGCTAGCGATTAAAAAGTTATTTTATGAATTAGCACACACATGCAATACCATTACAAGGAGTAAATAATAGAGTGGCATATGGGGAAAACTGGGCCTATTGCAAACTATTATATGGGTATTACAGTAATATCTTAATATTCTTTCATCAATAGTAACAAATGTACAATACCAAAATGCTAAGGGTCAATAATAGGGTAAGGAGCCTGAGATGTTCTGGGGTATTTTGTTTTTGTGGAGTAATAAAAATATTCTAAAATTAATTGTGATGATGAATGGACAACTATGTGATGATACTGTGAGCCACTGGCTGTACACTTTGGATATACTGTATGATGCTTGAATATATCTCAATAAAATTACATTAAAAAATTTTTAATGCCTTTTAAAAAAGGCAGCACCCTGAAATTCAGTCATAATACTGTTTGGAATTTATCTCAAGAATATAATTTGAAAGAAGGAAAAATATTATTGACACAATCATGTTGAATTGATATAAAAGAGAAAATCATTAGAGACACCTAAATAAGTACAATCACTTGATGAAATACTAAGCAGCCAACTAAAATAACAACTAAGATCACGCAATAGAGGAAAATATTCACAAATTAATGTGAAAAAATTAAAATTGCCCAATAACAGAAACATTTAAAAGACAATAGCTTGAAAGAATAAAATTAACAGAGTATACATTTGATACTGTAGAAATACCTCAAAAACAAAGAACATATGTAGATAAAAAGACCAAAAGCAAGTTACCTTGAGCTAGTCTTTCAAGTCGTTTTCCGTGCTCCGGGGGGATAGCATACCTAAAATTTTAAACATAAACATCTTAGGTTTATAATTTTTTAGCTAGTATCTTAAGAATATCTGTTCTTAAATAATGGAACATAAAAACTCAAACTCCATTTGGATGAACTGAAATGGTTTAGACACTGGACAAAAGGGACAACAAAGAGACATATGCTTTAGACACTGGACAAAAGGGATGGCAAAAAAAAAGAAACCTTGGAAATCCAGTTTACCATCCCAACCACATAGATTAGGAAACAAAGGCCCGGGGCTGGTAAACCCTATTAGCCAGGGGAGTAGGTGATAATGTTGGCTTTTGTTTTTAACATTTTAAATGTTTTGGTGATAAGTGGGATAAAACAAAATTATTATACCAACATTTGTTTTTCCACCAAACCTTCCTAAGAACACTATAATTTTAAAGCAGACTTGAAAGAAAAGGTACCAGCCTTAAAAGAATCAGTCTTGATTTATTTCATGATTATATGACTTTTAAAATCTGATAAAAGCAAAAATAGTTTCTTATCCTTGAAGAACAGATACAATCGTTTCCAGTTTCTGGTGTTTTTAAAAGTGAAATATTTGCAACTGCTTACTATAAACTTCGTAACAAATTTTAAAACAATTATCTCATAATATCCTAAATAAATACAAAATTTCAAGTACATTTTTAATGTCTACACTTTAATGTAAAGAATCTTCAAATCTATTTAAGTGATCACTTTCATGCCTTAAGTAAAATCAATACATTATATTTGAAGGCCTGTATTTATTATATTTGCTAGTCAATATATATTACGTACAAGTTAGTTTCTACTGAAATAACTTATCTAATTTTACTGAACACCACACTGGGTTGCGTTTAATGCCACTGATAACATATACGGAAGTTAATTGGATCCAATGCAACTAGGCAATTCACTAAAAGAAAATTCAAACATATATCCTGTTCCTTAAGGCACTGCTAATGAAATTATTCCAACTGAACTGGGGAGATAAAATTTTAGCATAACTAAATGACATTTACCCAATGTGTATTTATGACCACTTTTTACTAGTTATTTTTAATCCATGAGTTAAATCATAAAATCTACCCAGAAAAAAATGCATATATACACACCACACAGTCTAAAGAGTCACCTTCTTATAACACACACATGTACTCACGCACACAAGCACTAACACAACACGGATATATGCCTACCCACTGGAGTTGGGTGTGGATGGAATTATTTACATATCTAGATTTCTGAAAAATTGGCATCAAAGTTAAAGCTCATTAATCTGAAGTTCAGTCATCTATTCACAGAGAACTTTAGTATGTCTATGTGTATAAGGAGGACAGAAAGGTACAGCAAGATGATTCTAGCCAACTCTGACCTTGTGCTCTTTGTAGAATTTGAATTACACTGATTCAATCCCCTGATAGCTCTCCTCCCAGGTAGGCTTCATGATATAAAATGATTTGTGTATCATTGAGCCAATGCCATGATAAATAATACTTAAATGATATGTTCACATCTTTTATAGCTCACTGCAGATGAATCATAATACACATAGCTGTATGTTTCATATGCAAAAAAACTTACAAAGTCCCCAAGGGTTGACAAAGGACAGCCTAAAGTGAAGATAAGAATAAACTTAATAAAACCAGAAAGTATTTTCTAGTAATCTTACTTTTCTGTTTATCATCAGATGGAACATAATATAGGAATTAGGAAGGACTGGAATAAATTGTATTAGAGATTCACCAAAGAGTCAAATCATTCTTTCCTTATACTAATCTATAAATTCTGATAGTTACATCACTGAGGAGTCAAGAAGCAATATGCATGCATGTACCGTCTTCACAACCACAAAACCTTGCTCAAAGGGTATTAATACTCCTTTAACCAATTCTCTTATTCCATAAAATCCAAGAGGCACAAACAACTATTTCGTTCTCTGCATACAAGTCACAGGATTGGAAGGGCCCTTAGAGATAATCTAGTTTAGTGTGTCAAACTTTTTTTCTGCCCCTATGCCATTTTTTTTTAAAAGAACCAGTAACATCGCCCATTACTTATAATAATTGGCAATTGGGGGGATAAAAGATCGTACAGAGAAACATATCCCTTGGGAGTAGGGAGCCTAGTATACTCTGAAAACACCTTCAGAGATGATTCTGACAGGACAATAAATGTGGAATGAATGAATGACTGTTCTCTAACTACCATACTCAAAGAATTCCCTTGGTCCTAATTGCCCATAACCTCTCTGAAGTGTGATCCTTCTGACCAACCCTTCAGATTCCCAGCATAAGATGGTATATGCATGCAAGGGTTTCTGTGGTGGGTGTGGGTGTTTCAATGTTTTTCTTTCACATTTTTTTCCAGTAATACAGCAATGAACAGTCAATGGCCCATTCCAGAATCCAAAATATAGCACTTCCAAACCAGAAAGACGTGGTTTCCACATGTACAGGATATTTATGTAAGCTTATGGGCAGTCTATGCCTGAGAAAAAGTAAGCCTCTGACTTGAGGAGGACTCAGTCAAGGACTCACTGTCTTCTCTGCAGAGGCAACCCTGATCATCTGACTGCAGCACTACCTTGATGGACAACTTGCAGCAATCTGACACCAAATAACTCTAATCTGCTTCAACATATATATTATGAAGGTTCAAAAGAAACAGATGGAAGGGTCAACAAACCAGTAAGGCACATTCCTCTGTTACCAGCTTCCTCCATTAGGAGCAGAATATGCATTCAACAAGAAGTCGAAGGAATCATCCAAGCGACCTTGCATACGACTTAAGTACTGTCAGACCCCATCTCTCTCGCACTGTGAGGATCAAATGAATAATCTAGGAACTCATTATATACTTACGGTCATAAGCAATGATGTGAGCCTGACCTTCTGATTCTTAGTTTCAATGAACTTGAGAAAAGGTTTAAGAAATATCAGGTCTAAGAATCAAATAAATCATCAAGGCTTACTCTGATACATGAATGGCTGATAATAATTTGAAAAATCCTAGAAAGACATGGTAACTTTGGGCAAGTCATCCTATCATAATACCCAAAACTCAATCCTCAAGTAGCCTGACAATCAGATCTTGTGTTTCTGTTTCCCCATGGCACCCATCCCAATCTCAAACACATGGATGGCACTCAATAAAAACTTGATGATTACTGTACTCTTTTGGGTTTCTCCTCCTGAAATTCTCTTTTAAAATAGTTGTGCTGCTGATAAAATCATTTTAATATAATTCAACTCCATTTAACAGAGAGTTACTGAGCACCTTTCATAAGACATAGCAGAAAACAATCAAGGAATTTCCCACCTAACGTAAAGAAGATACATACACATATAGCTATTGTTAGCATCTGTCTGGATTACTGTGCATCCATTTCTTCAAGCAAGTTTTGGACACAGCATACAAAACTCAGGAACATCAATCTCCCCAAACAAATTTACTATCATGTAGCAATTAGTATAAACTATATAAAAGGGGACAAGGAAAGACAGAAAACCTTTGATTTCACAAATACCCCAAAGCTATCATCTCTGGGAACAAACTGAACAACCCAATTCTAAGATATCTGACAAAGTCTCCAGTCTGAAAAAAGTACCCACGATTTACTTACATTTCTCTTATTACTTAACAGTACTACAGTGAACCATATATCCATTCCGTATGTCGCTCTTGAACTTCAAACCTCCAAATCCAACTGGCTATTCAACAACTCTATTTGGAGGCCCTCAAACACAATGTGTCAAAAGCTTAATTCACTATAATCTTTTGGCTTCTCCTCTAGATTTCATCTCACTATATGATATCCTCATGCACACAACTGCCCAGTAATGTGAGAGCTGTCTGTGGTTGTACTTCTCTTAACCAATCAATCCCCGTGTTTTACATGTTCTACTTTTTATTTGTTAACAAGAGATCTCATGAGTCTCCCTACATCTCCACTGACAGCACCTTACAGAGATCTCCCTCCCCAATCACAAAAATTACAACTGCAGCCTCTCAACAAGTCACCCTGCCACCAGTTTCGACCACTCTTATCCAAATGGCCTAATCAGCTGATGTCATTTCTTTTCTGTGATGGTTAGGTTCTGGTGTCAACCTGGCTAAATGATAATGCCCAGTTGTCTGGTCAGGCAAGCACTGGCCTGACTATTGCTGCAAGGATATTTTGTGGCTGGTTGATAAACCAAAAAGCTGGTGTATTAAATCATCAGTCAGTTGACTGCACCTGCGGCTAATTACATCTGTAATGAACTAAGGCATATCTCCCACCAATGAGATAAACCAATTGGTTGAAGACTTTTAAGGAGGGAGACTTTTTCACTGCTTCTTCAGCCAAAGAACCTCTCCTGTTGAGTTCATCCAGAACCTTCATCAGAGTTGCCAGCTTCACAGCCTCCCCTATGGATTTTGGACTCTTCCATTCCCACAGTTGTATGAAACACTTTTATAAATGTCATATTTACAGATATCTTCTGTTGGTTCTGTCTCTCTAGAGAACCCTGACTAATATACTTTCCCTGATTAAAAACTCTCTAGCAGAAAGTAGCAGTGATTAAATACAGGCAGGCTTGGAGGCACATATGTAGTGGGTTGTATACAGAACATGTACCGATATCAGTCAGAGTCCTAATTGTATACCTCTTGATCACCTTCTAGATGTTTTTAAGAAAATGTCTTATCACCAAAACTGTCTCAACATAAACAAAATCAAATACATGATTTCTACCCTCAAAGCTGGTTCTCTCTCCAAGCATTCTCATTTCAGTTTATGACTCCATTTTCCCCTGGCCATCCAAACCGGCAGTATTAAAATTACCTTTCTTCTCTGCTCCATTGCCAGTAAAAAGTCCTATACACTCCATCCTAAAAATCCCACATCTAACTCCCCACAGCATCACCCCAAATCCAACTTTATCTTCCTTCAGACTACTGTCTCACTAGAATTTCTATCCATATTTCCCCAAGCGTCTACAGTCCTCATGTCACAACTGTAATATAAAATCATTTACAATACACTGATTGGCTTTCAAGATACCCTACAATTTAGGCTGAGCCTTGTTTTGAGACCTTCACTCCTAATAGACTGGGCTATGAATTATTCTATCACTCTTGTGGCCTTCTATCTCACTTCCCTGCTTCAAATCTCAACCTGCCAAACCTTGCCCAGATTCACATCCTCTTTGAAGCTTTCTGTGATCATTATAAATCTCACCAACATCACCCTTTTTTTACTTCTGGAGCCCTTCAATTATATTTTTCATGCAATATTCATAATCTACTATTTTCTAGAGCTAGCTGCTGTTTGATGCACAGAGATCATTTTATGTCTTTATAGACTTTGAGTTTCTTGAGAGAATGCCTACAACAACCTAGAGAGATTCACATAAATTATCCTTTTTAACCTACCTTGTATAGTGAACACCTTCTCTAAAGCCTATCCCTCAATTATATGCCATAGTTGCTCAATTATACAGTCAATTCCTAATTCTTTGAGGCTATAAATGACTTGCACCAAATAAAATACCTGCCATCATATACTCTCAAGTATACACACATTTGCTGACATTAAAATTGTTCCTTTACCTTCAAATATAATGAATATTGCCAACAGTTCTGCTAAATTAAGAAACTATGGAGAAAAAAAAACTATGAACCACTTGTGTACGTAAGAACCACTAATTACAAATTTACAGAGTAGTATTTCATTTAAAAATAGTCTTTTATTAACAAAAAAAACAAAGATCTATTTAAAGGCCAAAGAAAACAGAATAAACCCCTCCAAGGACATCTTTGGGTGATGATTTACTGATAAAATTAACTTATAATGGTGTTAGCCTAGTGGCTGTGACAAACACTATCTTAAATTGAATAAGATCAGGCTGACATTTCAAACTGTCAGTAAGTAAAGCTACATTTTTCAAAATGTACTAGATCCATTCTCTGCCTCAGGTTTTTCTCTGTGAACTGGTCTTCATTTTAGTTATGTTTTCAACATATGCTCATTCCATTTACCTCTTTATAGCACTTCTCAAAAAGAAACTTGTATTTCTTAAAATTACCTCCCCCAAATCTTCCCAGTTTCTTCTAGAAACCTGGAGGCTGTCGACATTCTTAGGTACAAATGCTCTCAGCTCCCTTCCTGCTACCCACACCTTCGTTACTGTGCTATTAAAGAGAGCTGCCATGGTGTAGAGGGAATTCCTCCATTGCTATCACTCACCGAAGTTTCTGGTGTCTGGCGCTAGTCCAGATTCTGCCTACCCTGTATGGCATTCAGGACGTTCTTACCAAGCCAAGGGCCACAGAGGGGAGAAGCCCTTCCAAGTCCACACTGCACTCAGGCAAGTCAGTCCCTGAACAGGGCTCCCCCTCTGCTCCTCACCCCACTGAGGTTTCTACGAAATACCCTTTCTTCTTTTGTTTTGTTATTGCTTGCTGTTGCTATTTTGCTTGCAGTCATCCCCAGTGAAGGGTCAAGGTCAAGTCCCCAAAGACAATCTTCTGATGGACAACAACTCTGAACTGACCCTGCCCTTTTCTACTGTCATAAACTTGTATTCTTGACTTCCTCACTACAGTTATTAAGGACTTGGAGAGCTCGTAAAAAACAGTAACTGAGGAATAAATATCATCAGAGCTCAACACAGCTGCCATTTATTGAGCATCTATAACATGTTAGATACACCTTGTGCTATGATCCTTAGCAAGTTCTACTAATGCCTTCATTTTACTTAAGAGGAATCCAAGGTTTCAATTAATTCACTTAAGCAAGGTGGATGACAGAACTGTCACCAAACCTCAGATCTATCTGACTCTGAAGCCCAAGATAAATGCTCTGTAGGCCAATACTCCATTCCCATTTTCCCATGAATCGCCAGGAAAACACCACCAAGAAGGAACCGACGGGGTCTTCAGAGCTCATCTCTCCTCTAAAGATACATCCACTGTTCACATGATTGCGGAAATAATAGTGTAAATTCTACTATTTACAGAAAATATTTCTCTCCTAGCTATCCCTTCTTGCCTATTTCCATTTTTAAAACAATTAAAAATCCACTAGCCTTTGAAACTATAGCATGTACAAAGCACATTATTAATCAAGTAAAACACAATGACATTTTAAATTACAGATACAAATGTAGAACAAAGCTATCAAACCAAGTCTTAAGTTTTTCTTTGGTTCTTCTGACCAAATAAAAAAATACTTCATGAAGCAAAAGTAAAATACCTTTATTATATTTCAAAAAGCTCTTAAGTTCTGAAGTAGTCAATTTACAATATACTTTTAAATCCACACATATTACTAATGGAGAGTGTCAAAAAGAAGACTCAACACTTGTGGATTTTATATATGTGTTAGACTAATTTTTATATTACTGGTGATGTTGATTGCCAAGTTTTAATATTTCTGCACTTACAGAAGTTTAATCATTAAAATTTTAAATTATGAACTTGCCAAATCCCAACCAAAACCATCCCTACCAATCATAAAGAACACCTAGAGTGTTAAATAAGATTCTACAAAGGTAGGGTAACTTTCCAGAAACCTACAACCTCCAGATGGCTCTCTAGACCAGAAAAGTCCTGAAATGCTGAGAGGCCAGCCTCTTCAGAACATCAACTAGTTCCATCCCTCTATCCCATATTATCCATAACCCCTTCCAAAATGAAAAAGTTAGAATGGGCATAGCCCAAATATTCCTAAAGAGTGGGAGAAAGATCAAAAGTGATGGTGAAGTTAAACAGAGAAGGTAGGATTTAAACAAATGAGTATGACTGCTGAATCATTATGTTGATATTTCTTTTATTCTCCAGTATCTTAGAGCAGCTAGAATTAAAACCTAAAATGGTAGAATTGTAACCCATACCAAATTCTGAAATCTGTTCTACAGCTAACTGTTGTGATGTGCTTTGAAATTTGTGTTTTCTTTTTGTATATTTATTTTTCACACACAAAAAAAATGTTTAATTATGAAGTCTCATTACTTAACTGTGGAAAACAGAATATTCCTGTTCTAGTTTGCTAGCTGCCGGAATGCAACACACCAGAGACGGATTGGCTTTTAATAAAGGGGGATTTATTTTGTTGGTTCTTCAGAGGAAAGGCAGCTAACTTTCCACTGAGGCTCTTTTCTTACGTGGAAGGCACAGGATGGTCTCTGCTGGTCTTCTCTCCAGGCCCCTGGGTTCCAACAACTTTTCCCGGGGTGACTTCTCCAAAGGCCTGGGCTGAGCTGCAAGTGCTGAGATGAGGAATGCTGAGCTGCTAGGCTGTGCTACATTGCGTTCTCTCATTTAAGCACAAGCCAATTAAGTTAAACGTCACTCATTGCAGCAGACACGCCTCCTAGCCAACTGCAGATGTAATTAGCAACAGATGAGGTTCACATACCGTTGGCTTATGTCCGCAGCAACAAGATTAGGTATGCTCACCTGGCCAAGTTGACAACTGAATCTAACACACGTCCACCCCTTGTCAACTTGGCAACTTCAAGCATCACCTTAAACAAATGCAAAAAAAAATTCTGTTCTTGCTGTGGACCTGTGAATCTCAAAACAAGTTGTCTAGTGCCAAGATGCAAAGGAGGATATTCACAGGATTGTCATTTCCATAGGGAGAAATTGGAAGGAAAACCTGCAGGCAAACACCATTGGATTTCAAAGTCTGAAAGCCATTTATCCTTTGGCTGTAGAAAGTGGCAGTCCCACCCCTTCCAAGGGCCTATGCAGTGGCCGGCCTCTTTCCAAATCAACCTCGGGGAACATCGAGGAGACCACCTCTGGGCTCCACTCTCTCCAGGCATCAGGGCCACTCCTGGGCTCTCTGCCATTTCTGGGGCACATGCTCAACCCCTCCACATGGTGGCAGCCAGGCTCTCCCAGTCCCCCAAGGAGTGTGCTACGCCTTTTCCAAGGCCTGAGGCTGTACAACTCTTCCACTGCAATGAGAGGGGAGACTCATCCTCGCCCTTCAGGGTAAACTCACCCTCTCCACGCATACAGGTGGGTCCACTCTCCTGGCCGAGGTTTCTTGGCTTCAGACCCAAACTTCCATGGTTCTCACTCTGCAAACTCCAATCTCTCCCTTTTGTGTCCTCCTTTGTCAAGATTGGCGGTGGTTCCATTTACACCAACAGTCTCTTCAAGCCCTCCAGGACTTCTCCATCAATCTCTTCACAGTTCCTCCAAAGTCTTCCCCTTAGCCATCCAAAACACAGTTCCAACAGATCTGGCATTTGCAAACCGCAGCAGCACCCCACTCTCTGGTACCAACTCTGTTCTAGTTTGCTAGCTGCCGGAATGCAACACACCAGAGACGGATTGGCTTTTAATAAAGGGGGATTTATTTTGTTGGTTCTTCAGAGGAAAGGCAGCTAACTTTCCACTGAGGCTCTTTTCTTACGTGGAAGGCACAGGATGGTCTCTGCTGGTCTTCTCTCCAGACCCCTGGGTTCCAACAACTTTCCCCGGGGTGACTTCTCCAAAGGCCTGGGCTGAGCTGCAAGTGCTGAGATGAGGAATGCTGAGCTGCTAGGCTGTGCTACATTGCGTTCTCTCATTTAAGCACAAGCCAATTAAGTTAAACGTCACTCATTGCAGCAGACACGCCTCCTAGCCAACTGCAGATGTAATTAGCAACAGGTGAGGTTCACATACCGTTGGCTTATGTCCGCAGCAACAAGATTAGGTATGCTCACCTGGCCAAGTTGACAACTGAATCTAACTAACACAATTACTTACTTCGTTTTCAGTTCTTACAAACAGATGAACATGAGAAACAGAAAATCTGACCAGAGGGGACACTGTAGTAGGCTAACCAGACACCCTCTCTGGAGAGACCCTCAATAAAGGCTGGTTCCTCTCCCCAGTAATGGTCCCTCCTGTAAAATCTTGTCCATGGGCCCCAGAAGGAGAGGAGGTTGGCAGTCCACGTGCTATGAGTAATCCATGCTTGGGAGTTAAGGGTTATCCTTCTTGCCTTAATTTGAGGTAACTGAAGGGCCATTCCTGTTCCAGAGCTGCCTGTGGGATTTTGCAAGGGCTCTGTTTCAACAGCATAATGTTTCAACTTCTCCTTCTGCCCAATTCTGCCTTCCTCACAGGTGTCCCAGAGTACTGCCCAAGAAACCTCCAAGTACACAAAGATCAGAGTCTCACCAGTGGCTTCCCAGGCCATCTGGACTAAGACCAATTGGATTTACCAATTTCTTTTCACTTAGTGAGGTATGATTGTAGGTTGCTGGTGGTGGTGGTTTTAACTGAAGGAGTAGCAAATAGGATATGAGAGGCATCCTGAAGAGGAATTTACAAGCCATTTCACGTGTATGTTTATTAGAGGTAAAAAAGATACTTAATTACTAGGAAGTTTACAGTTCCTGCATGATAATCCAATTACCAATCAATTAGTGAACATGCAGTACAACTCATCACTTTGGGAAAGAAAGTGAGATTTATGTACTAATCACAAACACTAGATGTCATTGATGCTTCCTTTAGAGAACTCTGTGATCAGCAGTGGTCTACAGGGCATCACTGTTCAGATTATCAAAGTCTATTTCTTCTATTTGGAAGGTAAAGTTCTCAAGAAAGAGCATTTAAAAACAGAAACAAACCACTTTTAAATACCGAGTATTTTTTCTATACAAATCAACAATAATAGATAACTTTTGCCCTTTCCCAATTTTTAATGAGAACGTAGTAATGGGTCTAAATTTACTAAATAGCTAAATTAACATGTAGCAGGTAATACCACAGGTTGCTAATTCAATGCATCATTAAATATTATCAAGCTGCCCAACTGCTAAAATAATGAATGCTCTGCTTTAGGTGCTTAAAGAAAAAAAAACTTGAATTAGGAATTCCTTCACTAAAACAGTTTAAATTAATATTTATTGAGTATCTACTATGTGCCAGGCTTGTGTGAGCTGTCATGCCAGTCTCTGACTGAAAAAGTTCTTTCTCTCCAGGAAATCACAGGTTAATGGACAAGATACGCATTAAACATGCTAATGCCACTACATAAAACTTGCTTATTCTTTTAAAAATTAAGACTTGACTAGAACCCAAATATCTGTAGCACATAATCTAACTCAACCTGTCTGGATAGCTAGCTCATTTGAACAACTGAAACACAGGGAGCCCAGAATAAGAATGAGGGCCTTTAATACTGTATATTTTAATGTAATGCCTGGAGACATCCTAAAATAAAGTAAGCAGATAATCAGAAAGTATTGGCAAAGGTCCTTGAGGGATGGGAGAAAAAAATATGGATCTATTAAACTTTACCATCAGGGAATACCCTGATACTGTGTCAAACATTAGGGACACCCAAATCAGTAGGCCAAGACTTTGATCTTGAAGCTTGCTATTGTAAAGCTTATGTAGGTGGCAGAGAAGTTTAGCCTACCTATAGGTATACCTAAGAGAAGAGGACCTCTTTTATTGCTCTCTAAGCCCAGCTCTGCAAATGAAATCATTGCCATTCCCCCTATGTGGGACATGACATCCAGGGGTCAAAGTCTCCCTGACAGTGTGGGAGATGACTCTCAGAGATGAGTCTGGCCCTGCCACCAATTCCATCCTGACCAAAGGAGGGAAAAGAAGTGTAACTAATAAAGTATCAGTGGCTGAGAGACTTCAAATAGAGTCGAGAGGCTACTCTGGAGGGCACTCTTATGCAAGCTTCAGTTAGACATTGCTACCTATCATAACTTGCCAATCCCCAACCAAAACCATTCCAGCCAATTGTAAAATATACCTAGGGCAATATATAAGATTCTACCAAGGTTCCATGCACTAGGGCAACTTTCCAGAAACCTACAACCTCCGGATAGGTCACTGGACCAGGTAAGTCCTAAAACCTAGACAGCCCAGCCTCTCCAGAACATCAGCTAGTTCCATCTCCCTACCCGATATTACTGATAGGCCCCCTCCAACATAAAAAGTTAGAATGGCCATAGTCCAAATACCCCTAAAAGTAGGATAGAAAGATCAAAGGTGATGGTGGAGTTATATAGAGAAGGTAGTCTTTAACAAATGAATATGACTGCTGAATCATTAAATTGATACTTCTTTTAGTCTCCAGCATCTTAAAGCAGCTAGAAGTAAAAACCTATAATAGTGGGAACTGTAACCCATACCAAACTCTGAAATCTGTTCTACAACTAACTGTTGTGCTGGGCTTTGAAATTTATTGCTATTTTGTATATATGGTATTTTTCCAAAAAAAAAGTCACTTGTGATTAAAAAAAAATTTATTCTTTCTAGCCTCCTGTGTTCTGGAGCAGCTAGAAGGAAAAATCTGAGATGATGGTACAGTAGCCCAAGACAAACTCTAGGATTTGTTCTTTAACTACTTGCTGAAGAGAGCTCTGAAAATTATTGCTTTTTTCTTTCTTTGCTTTGCATATATATTATACAATAAAAATTAAGGTTTAAAAAAAACAAGACTTGAATTCTACAATTGAACTTCAATCAAGTATTTATTTATAAGTAACCAGCTTCTCCTCGATTCTGGGATAAAGGGAGAAGAGACAGGGTGGGGAGAGATTGTAAAGTTGGAGTCAGGGAGTGATGCAGGGAGAGGCAGACACAGACACCCAGTGTCAGCATTTGATCCCCAGACAGGGCCATGCTTCTAGTTAATTCAAACTACCCTTTTTGCTATAGTTGGGTTTCTATCATTTGGAACTAAGAATTCATATTAATACAAGAATTATATGGAGTGTATTTAAAATCTTCCATATCATATAGATGTGTATTTGTTCAATCAATCTATGAAATGTTAACATCTATTGAGCACTTATAATATGCCAGGAACTGTGGTATGTGCTTTGTACACCATATTTTATTTAATACTCACAACTAGCCTACAAGGCAAGCACAGAATTATCTGAGAGTTATAGGTGAGGAAATTGAGGCATAAAGGTTTTTTCATAATTGCCCGAGGTCATATACCTGGTAAGACAATGTTAGGATTCAAAAACAAATTCCGGTACCAAAACCTGTGTTCTTAAATACTACCCTATACTGCACAAATAGTCTAATAAATAAAGTTTCAAAGTTTACATCTATCCTGAATATTCTCACCCTCTTATTGTTACACAGTATTTTAACAAAACCTCAAGAACTTGCTGAACAAAAGTTAACCTAGTCCAAAATACTAAAGTCCATCCTTAATTTTTCTAAAAACATCAGGAAAACCTTCTTTCCTTACTGTGGACCTTTTCACTGCTTAAGATATGTCTTCTTACCCATAACTAATCTCATTTTCTACAGAGAAAATCTAAGAGTTTCTAATTGTGCTTAGACATAACATAGTCTGGGAAAGAAGGATTTGATATACCACTTGAATTCCATATCCAACAGGAATTGTCTCAACCACTATCATACATGTTGCTTGGAAGGAAAAACAATATCTTATTTATCCTCAAAATACTCACTGTATTATATACAGGCATATTGTTTCTATACTGAGTTCAGAATTAAAGTAAATATCATGACCAAAAATGACTTATTTTCCTAAGATTATTAAAAGAATTGTAATTATGGATATTTGCATAATGCTTTGCAGTTTAGCAAGCCCTTTTATACTCAGTATATCGTTGGACTCTCCTAGCAATAGCTTAAATAGACAGAATAAATCAGGCCTCAATGTGGCAGTGAAAGAAACTCATGATGAAAGGAGTGTAATGATTTGCCCTAAGTCATTCATCTACTAAGTAACAGACCTGGGATTTTAAAACATTTCTTCTCACTCCAAAGTCAATATTCATTCCAAGAAAATAAAAACTTAACCCCTGACATGAAAAGCAGTTTCCAATCTCCTTACTCTACTGATTCTTTTTCCTTTATATCTTTATGCCAGAGATGTTTAAATAAATCATTGGCTCCACTAAAGTCTCTCCAATATAAACCTGTTTGTGAACACTTGGCAAAATGGCCACACACAGTGGCCAGATAATATATGTCTCAGGGCTGCCACCTGGAGCTTCACATGTCCCCAGCTACTCAGGAAATCTGCTATTAAAAACACTTACATTTTAGACAACAGTCATTACAAAATGTTCTATATATTTCCTTGCCTGCCCTTAGACAAACTGATCAAAAAAATTTTAACACACTGCTAATTCAATATGAGAAATATTTTCATAGCATCAATCCTATAATCAGGACCAGTGTGAAGTAATGATAATACAAATGCAAAAAGACGTGAGTGCTGACATCAAGGTATACACAAACAAAGTGGGGAATGGAAGGGCCATGGCCCCAACTACTTGTAAGGTATCTAAAGAGGGTACTGTAAGGCCCAAAAAGACGTCAGGCAAAGTCTGAGGTGTACAGTGACATAGTGCAGCTGCCATGGAAATGGAAGCAAGAATGGCCTTAACTTGCTGCCTGAAACTTGAATTGAAGAAGGCTGAATTGAAATCACAATGAAATGCTAGAGTGTGAGCCCCAGAGAGATAGAAGCTACTTCACACCCACTAGGAGGGATAGTATTTAAAAAACAAAGTAACAAGTGTTGACAAAGATATGGAATAATGGGAACCCTTAAATATTGTATGGCACTGTAGAGTAATACAGCCTCTGTGGAAATCAGTTTGGTAGATCCACAGAAAATTGAAAAGAGCATTAACATATGACCTAGCATAATCCAGCAAACCCACTTGAAGAATTGAAAGCAGAGATTCAGATATTTGTGTTTCAATGCTTGTAGCAGCATTATTTAAGACAGCCCAAAGGTAGAAGCAATCAGTTTTGTTGAGCTAAATGCTGCTGGAATGCAATATACCAAAAATGGAACAGCTTTTTTATGGTTTTTTTTCTTTTTCTTACATGGGCAGGCACTGGGAATCGAACCCTGGTCCTCCGGCATGGCAGGCAAGCATTCTTTCCTGCTGAGCCACCGTGGCCCGCCCGGAACACCTTTTTTAAATAAAATTTATTAAGTTACAAATTTAGAGCTCTAAAGCCATAAAAATGTCCAAACAAAGGCATCCATAGAGAGATACTTTGACTCAAGAAAGGTTAAATGTCTGTCATATAAGAAAGCATGTGGCTGGCATCTGCTGTCCTTGCTTGTTTCTCTTGCTTCCAGGTCTGATACCAGTGATTTCCTCTCTAAGCACCTGTGGGCTTTCACTTAGCTCCTCTGGAACACAACTCTGGGTTCTAGCCTCCTTAGCATCTCATAGGAAGACACATGAGAATGCATGCTGTGCTCTGCATCTCCAAACATCTGGATCTAAGCATCTGCTCTCTTACTCAGCACTCCAAATATCTCTAAACACATATGACTCTATCGGCTCTGGTTCCAGACTAGCTTCTGTTGACATTCTCAGTTTCTGGCATCTCCTGGACTTCTGTATTTCGAAACTCTATATTTGCGTATGCATCTGAGGTTTCTCCCTTTTAAAGAACTCTGGTAAACTCATCAATACCCAGCTTGAATGGGTAGAGTCATATCTCCATCAAAAGGTCGCACCCACAATTGGGTGCATCGCATTCCAAGGAAACAATCTAATCAAAGATTTTCAACCTAAACAATAGACACTGGCCACATAAGATTGGATCAGGATTAAAACATGGCTTTTCTGGGTACATAACAGATTCAAACCCACACATAATCAAGTGTCCATCAACAGATGAATGCACAAATAAAATGTATTATATACACACAATGGGATATTATTCAGTTGTAAAAAAGGAATGAAATCTGACACATGCTATAACTTGGATGAATCTTGAAAGACATCATGTAGAGTTTAACAAGCCAGAAACAAAGTAACAAACATTGTATGATTTTGTTTATATGAAATATCTAGAAGAAACAAATTTCATAGAGACAGATGACACTTTATAGGGTACCAAGAACAGAGGGTTAGAGGCTTGGGTTGGACAGGAAAGGGGAATTATAGCATTAAAAGCAAGCAATTTTTATTTGAGGTGATCAAAAAGTAGGGGTAACGAATATCAGCGACAATAACACAACATGACGACTATAATACGACAGAACAGTACAAATAAATGTAGTTAAAAAGGGAAATGAGAGTAGCCAGGTCAAGATGGTGGCTTAACAACGTGCGCGTTTTAGTTCATCCTCCAGAACAACTACTAAATAACCAGAAACAGTACAGAACAGCTCCTGGGGCCACGTCAGTGACGAGACACACAGCGTACCCCAGTCTGGACCAGCTGGACCGACTGCAAGTACCCCCCAAAACCGTGAGTTCCCAAAGCTGCGGCGGCCAGTGCCCCTCCCCTACAGGTCACTTCCCAGAGGGGAAAGGAAAGGACTTTACCAGCAGCAGTGACTGGGCACAATCAAAGGCCAATTGCGGAACTAATTAACAAATTGTGACTACTAAAAATAGGCCCCCAGCTTAGGTGAACCTGATCAAAGTGGAGGTTGCTCATTTTTGCCCCGGCACCAAGGAGGCAGGACTGACAGAAAAAGGGGGAAAAAAAAAAAAGAAGGAAACAGGTTTTTGTGGCTGTGTATCTACAAAGGCTTAACTGCCTCTGGATACAGTGGCAGGACTTTTCAGGCTGCAACTGCCCCAGGCATAGGCAGAAGTGAGCTCTTTTGGGGGCTTATCTGGAGCCTGTGCCTTCCCCAGAGGAGGGGGGAAGGCCCACCCAGGTAGAATCCCTCCATCAAGGAATTCAGACACCAGGGCTTGGTAATTTGAAGCCATTAAAACCAGCCTACAACCTCTCCTCTGTCTCCACCACGCCCAGCAGGAAGAGTCTGCCAAAGTTAAAGGTACCACATCATCTTATGCTGGTGGGACCTGCAGTCAGACAAGCGTCACATACTGGGCAGGATAAGAAAAACAGAGTCCAGAGACTTCATAGGAAAGTCTTTCAACCTGCTGGGTCTCATGCTCAGGGAAAACCGATGGAGGTGACTCTTTCCTCCTGATAGGAGGCCAGGTTGGTCTGGGAAAATCTGGCTGGGGTCTATAATATCTAAGCAGACCCTCATAAGTGTGTGGGGGGAAAGGTACCACACAAACAGGGCAAGAAACAAGAAAACAAGAACTGAAAAATTCTCCTCTGTTAAACAAAACCTAAGCTAAAGGTTCAGATAAAGCTGAACAGAATGTCAAAGAACAGATAGACAACAAATTCATCCAGCAAGAAAACCCTAGATAAAAGAAGTGAAAGCAATCTCCAGAATAAACTAATTAAGGTAATTAAATGCCTAGATGCCAGCAAAAAATAACAAATCACACTAAGGAAATTGAAGATATGGCCCAGTCAAAGGAACAAACCAACAATTCAAATGACATACAGGAGCTGAAATAACTAATTCAGAATATACGAACAGACATGGAAAACCTCATCAAAAACCAAATCAATGAATTGAGGGAGGATAATAAAAGGCAAGGAAGGAACAAAAAGAAGAAACTGAAAGTCTGAAAAAACAAATCACAGAACTTATGGGAATGAAAGACACATTAGAAGACATGAAAAAAACAATGGAAACCTACAATGGTAGATTTCGAAAGGCAGAACATAGGATTAATGAACCGGAGGACGGAACATCTGAAATCCAACAAGAAACAGAAACTATAGGAAAAAAAATGGAAAAATATGAGCAGGGACTCAGGGAATTGAAAGATAATATGAAGCGCATGAATATACGTGTTGTGGGTGTCCCAGAAGGAGAAGAGAATGGAAAAGGAGGAGAAAAACTAATGGAGGAAATTATCACTGAAAATTTCACAACTCTTATAAAAGACTTAAAATTACAGATCCAAGAAGTGCAGCGTACCCCAAAGAGAACAGATCCAAATAGACATACTCCAAGACATTAAATAATCAGAATGTCCAAAGTCAAAGAGAAAGAGAGGATCTTGAAAGCAGCAAGAGAAAAGTAATCGATCACATACAATGGGAGCCCAATAAGACTATGCACAGATCTCTCAGCAGAAACCATGGAGGCGAGAAGACAGTGGGAAAATATATTTAAATTATTAAAAGAGAAAAACTGCCAACCAAGAATTCTATATCCAGCAATATTGTCCTTCAAAAATGAGGGAGACATGAAAACATTTTCAGACAAAAAATCACTAAGAGAATTTGTGACCAAGAGACCAGCTCTGCAAAAAATACTAAAGGGAACACTAGAGACAGATACGAAGACAGAAGAGAGAGGTGTGGAGAAGAGTGTAGAAAGGAAGACTATGAGTAAAGGTAAAAGGAAGGAAAATTACATATGACATATAAAATCTAGAAGGCAAAATAGTAGAAGAAAGTACTACCCATACAGTAAGAACACTGAATGTTAATGGATTAAACTGATAGTCTGGCAGAATGGTTTTAAAAAACAGGACCCATGTATATGTGGTCTCTACTCAAAGGTCACGAGGCCAAGGACACAAATGGACATTTACATGTTTATAGCAGCATTATTAACAATTACCAAGTGATGGAAAAAGCCAAAATGTCCATAAACAGACAGTTGACTAAACAAACTGTGACATTTACATAAGATGGAATATTTTATGCAGCTGTAAGACAGAATAAAGTTATGAAGTACGGAACAACATGAATGGACCTTAAGGACATTATGCTGAGTGTGATTAGCCAGAAACAAAAGGACAAATACTGTATGGTCTCATTGACATGAACCGACGTTAGTGAATAAACTTAGAATATTTCCTTGGTAACAGAGACCATCAGGAGATAGAAATAGGGTGAGATATTGGGTAATCGGAGCTGAAGGGATATAGATTGTGCAACAGGACTGAATATAAAATCTCAGATATGAACAGCACAATACTACCTAACAGTAATATAATTATGTTAAAACACTGAATGAACCTGCATGTGAGAATGATAGAGGGAGGAGGACTGGGGGCATAAATGAAATCAGAAAGAAAGATAGATGGTAAAGATCGAGAGGGTATAATCTAGTAATGCCTAGAGTGTATAATAATAGTGAAATGTACAATGTACAAATTTTAAAAATGTTTTTGCCTGAGGAAGAACAAAGGAATGTGATTATTGCAGGGTGTTGAAAATAGATGATAATTAATACGTTAAAATGTCATCTTATGTGTGAGACTAAAGCAAAAAATGTTTATTTGCTACAAAATTTATATTTTGACTACAGCATTTCCTAATATAACTCATGTAGATAGTTTGAGTGAATGTCATAAGTACTTGGAATCTCAGGTAGCATAGGAGATTTTGTTGGTTTGTCCAGAGTGATGCCCCGATGAATCCCAGAGTGATTTGATCAGTGACTGGAAAAGTATTTGTAAGCCCCCTTCGGGGAATGGTGAGAGTGGGGAGAAATTCAACTTCCCCAAGTTGAATTCTTGATATTCTCACAAGCAGTGTGGACAACCAAAGCTATAGGCTGAGCCCCCAGGCTTGGGGTTTGTTTACATGAAACTTAACCCCACAAAGGATAGGTCAAGTTTACTTAAAATTTAGGCCTAAGAGTCACCCCCAAGAGAGCCTCTTTTGTTGCTCAGATGTGGCCTCTCTCTCCAGCCAACACGACGAGCAGTTTCACCACCCTCCCTCTCTCTGCGTGGGACATGACTCCCAGGGGTGTGGACCTTCCTGGCAACGTGGTACAGAGATCCTGGAATGAGCTGAGACTCAGCATCAAGGGACTGAGAAAAATCCTAGAATGAGCTGAGAATTAATAGCAAGGGATTAAGAGAAACTTCTCGACCAAAGGGGGAAGAGTGAAATGAGACTAAATGTCAATGGCTAAGAGATTCCAAACAGAGTTGAGAGGTTATCCTGGAGGTTATTCTTATGCATTAAGTAGATATCACTCTGTTGTTCAAGATGTAGCGGAGAGGCTGGAGGGAACTGCCTGAAAATGTAGAGCTGTGTTCCAGTAGCCATGTTCCTTGATGACGATTGAACAATGATATAGCTTTCACAATGAGACTCTGTGAATGTGAAAACCTTGTGTTTGATGCTCCTTTTAGCTACTATATCAACAGAAGAGTAGAACATATGGAATAAAAATAAATAATAGGGGGAACAAATGTTAAAATAAATTTAGTTTGAAATGCTAGTGGTAAATGAAAGCGAGGGGAAAGGGGTATAGTATGTATAATCTTTTTTTTTCCTCTGTTATCTTTTTATTTCTTTTTCTAAATTAATACAAATGTTCTAAGAAATGATGAATATGCAACTATGTGATGATATAAAGAATTACTGATTGTATATGTAGAATGGAATGATATCTAAATGTTTTGTTTGTTAATTTTTTTTTAATTAATAAAAAAAGTTTTTAAAAAAAATGAGAGTTGGGGAGTGAAGAAAGACACACTGCTGGGGACAGAGATGTCAAGTACAGGATAACACCCACTAGAAAGGAATAAAAGCAACTGTCCCAGGACCACGGGTAGATACAACTTAAGAAAGAGAGGACAACAAGGGAAGGAAACCAGAATCCATGCATACACAGGCACAGATCCATATGCCCAGTCACTCTTTTTGCTAATTAAAAATATTCCTATGATACTGATCACAAATCAGAATTAGAGCACTGTAGATCATTCCATTCAACTTTATCATTTTGCAAGAGAAGAAACTAGGATACAGAAAGGAGCAGACACCCACATTAGTGTCAGACTAAGGAACAAAGGCTTCATTGCTGGACTTAACCAACATTACAACATTTATATGAATTTGTATTGCTTCAACCATCAACCAAAGCTCACCTCAAATATATTATAATAATTATTAAAATTAATTTTAATGATAATAGGGTTAATTTCAAAATTATTTATGATGAGCTAATATAATCTTTCATAAATCTACCGGGAAACATCCTCAGAACCATTTAAATCATTCTTTTCCTACAACAGTTATCTTAGAAAATGGAATCTAGGTTAGCTGTTATAACTCATTGCTGTGCTTTATCACAAAATAAAAGTCAAGATAAAACATAATAGTAATAATATAAATCTACCTTTAACGAAAATAATGGAGTCTATATGTTTAATAACTAACATAGTAATTAACTACTGAAAATAAACATGCTGGAAGAAATACTTGGGAATGGTCATAATTATTCTCACTCATGAACAGCAGGACTCCCAAAGAGAAAGACTTTATAATCAGTCTTACTCCTGACCCAAAATATATTTCAAGTGATCTTTAGGAAACATCACCCAGTTTCCAAGAACACCGGTTTGAATCTGTTATATTCCACAGAAAAGACTATGTTCTTTCAATCCATTCTTGTGGGTACAAACTTATTGTGGGTGGGAACTTCTGATTAGGTTATTTCCATGGAGATGTGAACCACATACCCCTTACCCCTCGCTTTCATTGATCACTAGCATTTCAAACTAAATTTATTTTAGCATTTGTTCCCCCTATTATTCATTTTTATTCCATATGTTCTACTCCTTTGTTGACAAGGTAGATAAAAGGAGCATCAGACACCAGGTTTTCACAATCACACAGTCACATTGTGACAGCTGTATCATTAGTCAATCATCCTCAAGAAACATGGCTACTGCAACACAGCTCTACATTTTCAGGCAGTTCCCTCCAGCATCTCCATTACATCTTGAATAACAAGATGATATCTACTTGATGCATAAGAATAACCTCCAGGATAACCTCTCGACTCTGTTTAGAATCTCTCAGCCATTGACACTTTGTCTCATTTCCCTCTTCCCCCTTGATGCATCTTCATTAACTAATTTCTAAAAAACGTGAGAAAAGCTTTGCTATTAACTTTTCAGATTTCTTTAGCAGACCCAAAGTATTATGTGGAAACAAAGTCAACTTGCCTATATACTAGATTTCACCCACAATTTATCCAGGTTGTTCATTCTATGCACATTAAAAATGTATGTCATCCAGGGGTGAAAGTCTCCTTGGCAGCATGGGAGATGACTCGCAGGGATGAGTCTGTCCCTGGCACCAGGGAATCAACAATTCTATCCAGACCAAAAGGGGGAAAAGAAGTGTAACTAATAAAGTATCAGTGACTGAGAGAGTCAAATAACGTCGAGAGGTTACTCTGGAGGGCACTCCTATGCAAGCTTCAGTTAGCATTGCTACCTATCATAACTTGCCAAACCCCAACCAGGACTATTTCAGCCAATCTTAAAGAACACCTAGGGCAATATATAAGATTCCACAAGGGTTCCATGCACTAGGGTAACTACAGAAACTTACAACCTCCAGATGGGTGGCTGGACCAAATGAGTCCTGAAACCTAGAGGGCCCAGCCTCTCCAGAATATCAGATAAAGGCCATAGCCAAAACACCCCTAAAGAGTGGGATAGAAGGATGAAAGGTGATTGTGGAGTTATAGACAGAAGATGGGATTTAAAAATGAATATGACTGCTGAATCATTAAATTGATACCTCTTTTAGTTTCCA
Organism: Tamandua tetradactyla; assembly: GCF_023851605.1. Taxonomy (NCBI): domain Eukaryota; kingdom Metazoa; phylum Chordata; class Mammalia; order Pilosa; family Myrmecophagidae; genus Tamandua; species Tamandua tetradactyla. Next base: position 90,902,790 of record NC_135328.1, read on the forward strand.
GTATCTTAGAGCAGGTTGAATTAAAAACCTAAAATGGTGGAATTGTAACCCATGCCAAACTCTGAAAAATGTTCTACAACAAATTGTGGTGCTGTGCTTTGAAATTTATTGCTTTTTTTTGTATACATGTTATTTTACACAGACACATGCAAAAATGCCAATTGTGATGATAAAAAAATAAATATTTCTTCTAGCCTCCTATATTCTGGAGTAGTTACAAGGAAAAATCTAAGAGGATCATATGGTAGCCCAAGAGAAACTCAGGGATCTGTCCTGCAACTACTTGTTGAAGACTAATTTGAGAGCTATTGCTTTTTTTCTTTCTTCGTTCTGCATATATGTTATACTATACAATAAAAAAATTAAAAACTGGATGTCAGAAAGAGTAGCAAGACAACTATACAACTGAGAAACTGCCCAGGGGTCTATGCATGGTTAAAAACATTTCTCATTGTCTTTCAGAGTAAATGCCCTAAAATATTAAAGGATGGTATGCTACTTTGAAACTGTTACGTACCCCAAAAAAACCACATTCTTTTCCTAATTTAATCTCATGGGGCCATACCTATTCTTTAGGTTAGAACCTTTTGATTAGGTTGTTTCTATGGAGATGCAACAGATGTAATTATAGATGTACCATTTGAGATCACTTCCATGGAGACACAGCACACCCAATTGTGGGTGTAACCTTTTTATTAGCTGGAGATGTGGTCATTAAAGGTGAGTCTGGTCTAGTTTACTGAAATCCTTTAAAAGGAAAAACATTTTAGAAGAAAGTTTAAATGTAGATATTTGGAGATGCTTGGAATACCAAAGGAGAGAACAGACACCTAAACATGGACATTTGGAGATGCACAGCCTAGCAGATGTGATCACGTGCCTTCCGATGAGAGGCTAAGTAAGCCAGAACCCAGAGTTGTACCCCAAGAAGGTAAGTGAGGGCCCATAGACACTCAGGGTGGAAGCCACTGGAATCAAAAGCTGGAAGCAACTGAACTGAGAACAAGAACCAGCAGATGCAAGCCACATGCCTTCCTTGTGACAGACAATGACCTTTCTTTGGAGTCAAGGTATCTTTATCTGGATGCCTTAGTCGGGATATTTTTAAGGCCTTAAAATTGTAAACTTGTAACTCAATAAATCCCTTTTATAAAAGCCAATCCATTTCTGGTATATTTGCTTTCTGGCAGCATTAGCAAACTAAAACAGATGGCATTCCAACAGATTCGAGGGTGGTGTTGATGAAATATGACAGAACCCCAAAATTGTACTCGCAACTGGCCCACAACAAACACTTGTAAAATTGTAACTTAATAAATCCCCTCTATAAAAGCCAATCCATTTCTGGTATATTTGCTTTCTGGCAGCATTAGCAAACTAAAACAGACAGCATTCCAAAAGATTTTAGGGTGCTATTGAAGAAATATGACAGAGCCCCACAATTATACTCACAACTGGCCCACAACAAACACCTCTGTAATGAATAATCACATCATACCATCCTATCAACTGAGCCTCTCTAGATCCTAGACTATCTATTAAAAATTTTTAAGCTCAACTTATTCAGAGAGTAGATTGCTAAGAATTTATTAACTGAAATGTGTAAGTAAAAAACTTTTATGGTAAGTTTACAGGTTCCAACTAACATTCTTTTAGATCAGCAAACTCCATTGCAAATTAGAAATGCAGGGATTTTTCTTGTACACCCTAAGAACTCTGCCCTCCAATTCTAAAATTTTCCTTCAATTAAATGTCACATTTGATCACTATGAATTCTCGCTATACTTGAAATGTTTGGGGAGAAATTTTGCAACCTCAGAAAATGATAAAATTTCAAAGGCAAGAAATGGCATGATGCAGATTGAATTATACATTGTACCTCAACACATAATCAACAGGAAAACATCAAGGAGATGATTATGTTCAAATTGAAGGAAAGAAAGCTAGTGGACTGGTTCAAGGATTTAAGGATTCAGGGCCAAGATGGCAGCTTAGAGAATCCTATTCTATTCACGATCATCAGAAATGTCACATTTCTTAGGATGTTCCAATAATGCTTTGAATGTTTGTTTCTCTGTTATTCTGTGTATAAATGCATTATAGAAAACAGAATTGACATTTAAACTCTCTTAAGACAAAAAAAATATGAAAATAAGTTCAAATATAAAACTGGCTAACCACAAAGGATAACAGGATGATTGGCAGGCTAATAATTACAAATGTGTAACTACTATAATATATGAAACATTTTAAAGAGAGAGGCATCTTAAAATCATTGCTCAGTAAAATGAAGATGGGGGCTAACAAACAGGAAATTTCTAGTTAAGAAAATCCATTAAGGATTCAGGGCCAAGATGGCAGCTTAGTGAAGTGTGGGATATAGTTCATACTACAGAGTAGCTAGTAAATAGCCAGGAACACTACAAAACAACTGCAGGGGCCACATCAGTGACCAGACACACATCATACCTTAGTCTGGACAAGCTGAACCGGTTGTGAGCCCACCAAGAATAGTGAATTCCCCAAGCTGCAGCAGCCAGCATCCCTCCCTGACAGGCTGCTTCCCAGAGGGCAAAGGAAAGAGACATTGCCAGCAGCAGGGGCTGAGTGCAAACAAACTCAAACTATGGAATTATCAAATTCTTACTACTAAAAACATTCCCTCAGAACTGCCTGAAAATGTAGAGTGGTGTTCCAGTAGCCATGTTTCTTGATGATGATTGAACAATGATATAGCTTTCACAATGTGACTCTGTGAATGTGAAAACCTTGTGTCTGATGCTCCTTTTATCTACCATATCAACAAAAGAGTAGAACATATGGAATAAAAAATAATAATGGGGGAACAAATGTTAAAATAAATTTAGTTTGAAAAGCTAGTGGTAAATGAAAGCGAGGGGTAAGGGGTATGGTATGTATAACTTTTTTTCTCTATTATCGTTTTATTTCTTTTTCTGTTGTCTTTTTATTTCTTTTTCTAAATCGATGCAAATGTTCTAAGAAATGATGAATACGCAACTATGTGATGATATTAAGAATTACTGATTATATATGTAGAATGGAATGATATCTTATTGTTTTGTTTGTTGTTAATTTTATTTTAATTTATAAAAAAAAAATGTCCCTCAGCTCAGCTGAACGTGGAGTAAAAGCTGAGGTTGCTGGTTTTTGCCCTGGCGCAGAGCGGGCAGGGCTAAGAGAAAAAGAAAAAAAAAAAAAAAACGGAGGTTTTTGGTTCGCATAGCACATAATACTTGAAACGGTCCAGGCCCTGAAGGAAAGGAGGAGGCACATGAGACCTGGAGAAACACAAAGCAACATGTAAACTTAAGCTCTTGATTCGCAAACACTGCTCTGAAAAGGATTTTTATTTTTTTCTTTTGCGGCTGCGTTTCTACGGCTTGACTACTCTATGAATACAACTGCAGGGCTTTGCAGGGTCCAAATGCCCCAGATACAGGCAGAATTAAGCTTCTTTGAGAATTAGATTGGAGCCTGTGCCTTCCATAAGAGAGGGGTGGGGCCCAGCTCAAATGGAATCCCTCCCTCAAGGAACTCAGACCCCAGGGTATGGAAAACAGAAGTGATTAAAAGTCAGCTTACAAACTTTCCTCTGTCTTAACCATCCCCACCAGCAGGGAGAATCTACTGAGGTTAAAGGTATCACATTACCTTATACTGGTGGGACCCAAAGGCAGAAAAAAGCCACATATTGGACACGATAGGAAAAAAGGAGACACCAGAGGCTTCAAAGAAAAGCCTTTCAACCTGCTGGGTCTCACCTTCAGGGAAAATTGACACAGGTGACTCTTGCCCCCTGACAGGAGATCAGTTTGCTACGGCAAAGTCTGGCTGGGGTCTATAATACCTAAGTAGACCCACCTAAGGGGTAGGGGGGTAGCAGGCAAGAAACAAGATAACAAGAAATGAAAAATTCTGCACTATTAAACAAGCCTAAGCTACAGGTCTAGAATAAATTGAACCGAATGTCAAAGAACAGACAGACAAAAAATTCATCCAGCCAGAGAATCTTAGGTAAAAAAAAGTGAAAACAATCTTCAGAGTAAACTAATCAAGGTAATTAAAATGCCTAGATGCCAGAAAAAAATAAAGAATCACACTAGGAAAATTGAACATATGGTCTAGTCAAAGGAACAAACCAACAATTCAAATAAGATACAGGAGGTAAAACCATTCATTCAGAATATTCAAACAGACATGGAAAACGTAATCAAAAATCAAATCAATGAATTGAGGGAGGATATAAAGAAGGCAAGGAATGAACAAAAGAAGAAATTGAAAGCCTGAAAAAAACAAATCGCAAGGAGATGAGACAACTAATGCTGAATATACGACAGAAATGGAAAACCTCTTCAAAAACGAAATCGATAAATTGAGGGAGGACATGAAGAAGACATGGGCTGAACAAAAAGAAGATATAGAAAAACTGAAAAAACAAATCACAGAACTTATGGAAGTGAAGGACAAAGTAGAAAAGATAGAAAAAACAATGGATACCTACAACGATAGATTCAAAGACAAAGAAGATAGAATCAATGATTTGGAGGATGGAACATCTGAATTTCAAAAACAAACAGAAACTATCGGGAAAAGAATGGAAAAATTTGAACAGGGTATCAGGGAACTCAAGAACAATATGAAGCGCACAAATATACGTGTTGTGGGTGTCCCAGAAGGAGAAGAGAAGGGAAAAGGAGGAGAAAAACTAATGGAAGAAATTTTCATTGAAAATTTTCCAACTCTTATGAAAGACCTAAAATTACAGATCCAAGAAGTGCAGCGCACCCCAAAGAGATTAGACCCAAATAGGTGTTCTCCAAGACATTTAATAATCAGAATGTCAGAGGTCAAAGAGAAAGAGAAGATCTTGAAAGCAGCAAGAGAAAAACAATCCATCACATACAAGGGAAACCCAATAAGACTATGTGTAGATTTCTCAGCAGAAACCATGGAGGCTAGAAGACAGTGGGATGAAATATTTAAATTACTAAAAGAGAAAAACTGCCAACCAAGACTCCTATATCCAGCAAAATTGTCCTTCAAAAATGAGGGAGAAATTAAAACATTCTCAGACAAAAAGTCACTGAGAGAATTTGTGACCAAGAGACCAGCTCTACAAGAAATACTAAAGGTAGCACTAGAGTCAGAACCGAAAAGACAGAAGAGAGAAGTGTGGAGAAGAGTGTAGAGAGAAGGAAAGTCAGATATGATACATATAATACAAAAGACAAAATGGTAGAGGAAAATATTATCCAAACAGTAATAACACTAAATGTTAATGAACTGAATTCCCCAATCAAAAGACATAGACTGGCAGAATGGATTAAAAAACAGGATCCTTCTATATGCTGTCTACAGGAAACACATCTTAGACCCAAAGATAAACATAGGTTGAAAGTGAAAGGTTGGGAAAAGATATTTCATGCAAATAACAACCAGAAAAGAGCAGGAGTGGCTATACTAATATCCAACAAGTTAGACTTCAAATGTAAAACAGTTAAAAGAGACAAAGAAGGACACTATATACTAATAAAAGGAACAATTAAACAAGAAGACATAACAATCATAAATATTTATGCACCGAACCAGAATGCCCCAAAATACGTGAGGAATACACTGCAAACACTGAAAAGGGAAATAGACACATATACCATAACAGTTGGAGACTTCAATTCACCACTCTCATCAATGGAGAGAACATCTAGACAGAGGATCAATAAAGAAATACAGAATCTGAATATTACCAGAAAGGAGCTAGACTTAACAGACATTTATAGGACATTAAATCCCACAACAGCAGGATACACCTTTTCCTCAAGTGCTCATGGATCATTCCCAAAGATAGACCATATGCTGGGTCACAAAGCAAGTCTTAACAAATTTAAACAGATTGAAATCATACACAACACTTTCTCGGATCATAAAGGAATGAAGTTGGAAATCAATAATAGGCGGAATGCCAGAAAATTCACAAATACGTGGAGGCTCAACAACACACTCTTAAACAACGACTGGGTCAAAGAAGAAATTGCAAGAGAAATTAGTAAATACCTCGAGGCAAATGAAAATGAAAACACAGCATATCAAAACTTATGGGATGTAGCAAAGGCACTGCTAAGAGGGAAATTTATTGCCCTAAATGCCTATATCAGAAAAGAAGAAAAGGCAAAAATGCAGGAATTAACTGTTCACTTGGAAGAACTGGAGAAAGAACAGCAAACTAATCCCAAAGCAAGCAAAAGGAAAGAAATAACAAAGATCAGAGCAGAAATAAATGAAATTGAAAACATGAAAACAATAGAGAAGATCAATAAGACCAGAAGTTGGTTCTATGAGAAAATCAGTAAGATTGATCAGCCCTTAGCAAGATTGACAAAAAGAAGAAGAGAGAGGATGCAAATAAATAAGAACAAAAATGGAAGAGGAGACATAACTACTGACCTCACAGAAATAAAGGAGGTAATAACAGGATACTATGAACAACTTTACGCTAATAAATACAACAATTTAGATGAAATGGACGGGTTCCTGGAAAGACATGAACAACCAACTTTGACTCAAGAAGACACAGATGACCTCAACAAACCAATCACAAGTAAAGAAATTGAATTAGTCATTCAAAAGCTTCCTAAAAAGAAAAGTCCAGGACCAGATGGCTTCACATGTGAATTCTATCAAACATTCCAGAAAGAATTAGTACCAATTCTCCTCAAACTCTTCAAAAAAATTGAATTGGAGAGAAAACTACCTAATTCATTCTATGAAGCCAACATCACCCTCATACCAAAACCAGGCAAAGATATTACAAAAAAACAAAACTACACACCAATCTCTCTAATGAATATAGATGCAAAAATCTGCAATAAAATTCTAGCAAATCGCATCCAACAACACATTAAAAGAATTATACAGCATGACCAAGTAGAATTCATCCCAGGTATGCAAGGATAGCTCAACATAAGAAAATCAATTAATGTAATACACCATATCAACAAATCAAAGCAGAAAAATCACATGATCATCTCAATTGATGCAGAGAAGGCATTTGACAAGATTCAACATCCTTTCCTGTTGAAAACACTTCAAAAGATAGGAATACAAGGGAACTTCCTTAAAATGATAGAGGGAATATATGAAAAACCCACAGCTAATATCATCCTCAATGGGGAAAAATTGAAAACGTTCCCCCTAAGATCAGGAACAAGACAAGGATGTCCACTATCACCACTATTATTCAACATTGTGTTGGAGGTTCTAGCCAGAGCAATTAGAGAACAAAAAGAAATACAAGGCATCAAAATTGGAAAGGAAGAAGTAGAACTATCACTGTTTGCACACGATATGATACTATACGTCGAAAACCCGGAAAAATCCACAACAAAACTACTAGAGCTAATAAATGAGTACAGCAAAGTAGCAGGTTACAAGATCAACATTCAAAAATCTGTAGCATTTCTATACACTAGTAATGAACAAGCTGAGGGGGAAATCAAGAAACGAATCCCATTTACAATTGCAACTAAAAGAATAAAATACCTAGGAATAAATTTAACTAAAGAGACAAAAAACCTATATAAAGAAAACTACAAAAAACTGTTAAAAGAAATCACAGAAGACCTAAATAGATGGAAGGGCATACCGTGTTCATGGATTGGAAGACTAAATATAGTTAAGATGCCAATCCTACCTAAATTGATTTACAGATTCAATGCAATACCAATCAAAATCCCAACAACTTATTTTTCAGAAATAGAAAAACCAATAAGCAAATTTATCTGGAAGGGTAGGGTGCCCCGAATTGCTAAAAACATCTTGAGGAAAAAAAACGAAGCTGGAGGTCTTGCGCTGCCAGACTTTAAGGCATATTATGAAGCCACAGTGGTCAAAACAGCATGGTATTGGCAGAAAGATAGATATATCGACCAATGGAATCGAATAGAGTGCTCAGATATAGACCCTCTCATCTATGGACATTTGATCTTTGATAAGGCAGTCAAGCCAACTTACCTGGGACAGAACAGTCTCTTCAATAAATGGTGCCTAGAGAACTGGATATCCATATGCAAAAGAATGAAAGAAGACCCATATCTCACACCCTATACAAAAGTTAACTCAAAATGGATCAAAGATCTAAACATTAGGTCTAAAACCATAAAGCAGTTAGAGGAAAATGTTGGGAGATATCTTATGGATCTTACAACTGGAGGCAGTTTTATGGACCTTAAACCTAAAGCAAGAACACTGAAGAAGGAAATAAATCAATGGGAGCTCCTCAAAATTAAACACTTTTGTGCATCAAAGAACTTCATCAAGAAAGTAGAAAGACAGCCTACACAATGGGAGACAATATTTGGAAATGATATATCAGATAAAGGTCTAGTATCCAGAATTTATAAAGAGATTGTTCATCTCAACAACAAAAAGACAGCCAACCCAATTACAAAATGGGAAAAAGACTTGAACAGACACCTATCAGAAGAGGAAATACAAATGGCCAAAAGGCACATGAAGAGATGCTCAATGTCCCTGGCCATTAGAGAAATGCAAATCAAAACCACAATGAGATATCATCTCACACCCACCAGAATGGCCATTATCAACAAAACAGAAAATGACAAGTGCTGGAGAGGATGTGGAGAAAGAGGTACACTTATCCACTGTTGGGAATGTCAAATGGTGCAACCACTGTGGAAGGCAGTTTGGCGGTTCCTCAAAAAGCTGAATATAGAATTGCCATACGACCCAGCAATACCATTGCTGGGTATCTACTGAAAGGACTTAAGGGCAAAGGCACAAACGGACATTTGCACACCAATGTTTATAGCAGCGTTTTTTACAATTGCAAAGAGACGGAAACAGCCGAAATCTCCATCAACAGAAGAGTGGCTAAACAAACTGTGGTATATACATACGATGGAATACTATGCAGCTTTAAGACAGGATAAACTTATGAAGCATGTAATAACATGGATGGACCTAGAGAACATTATGCTGAGTGAGTCTAGCCAAAAACTAAAGGACAAATACTGTATGGTCCCACTGATGTGAACAGACATTCGAGAATAAATTTGGAATATGTCATTGGTAACAGAGTCCAGCAGGAGGTAGAAACAGGGTAAGATAATGGGCAATTGGAGTTGAAGGTATACAGACGGTGTAACAGGACTAGATACAAAAACTCAAAAATGGACAGCACAATAATACCTAATTGTAAAGTAATCATGTTAAAACACTAAATGAAGCTGCATCTGAGCTATAGGTTTTTGTTTTGTTTTGTTTTGTTTTGTTTTGATTTTACTATTATTACTTTTATTTTTTTCTCTATATTAACATTCTATATCTTTTTCGGTTATGTTGCTAGTTCTTCTAAACCGATGCAAATGTACTAAGAAATGATGATCATGCATCTATGTGAGGATGTTAAGAATTACTGATTGCATATGTAGAATGGTATGATTTCTAAATGTTGGGTTGATTTCTTTTTTTCCGTTAATTAAAAAAAAAAAAAGAGAAGGGGTAATTGGAGCTGAAGGGATACAGACTGTACAACAGGACTGGATATAAAAACTCAGAAATGGACAGCACAATACTACCCAATTGTAATGCCATTATGTTAAAACACTGAATGAAGCTACATGTGAGGTATAGGTTTTTTGTGTTTTTTTTTTCTTCTTTCTATTATTGTTTTAATTCTTATTCTGTTGTCTTTTTATTTCTTTTTCTAAATCAATGCAAATGTACTAAGTAATGATGAATATGCAACTATGTGATGTTATTAAGAATTACTGATTGTACATGTAGAATGGAATGATTTCTAATTGTTTTGTTAATTCTTTTTTTAATTAATAAAAAAAATCGCAGAACTTATGGGAATGAAAGGCACAGTAGAAGAGATGAAAAACAATGGAAGCCTACAATGTCAGAATTCAAGAAGCAGAAGATAGGATTAGTGAACTGCAGAATGGGACATCTAAAATCCAACAAGGAAAAGAAAATAGAGGGAAAAGAATGGAAAAATGTGACCAGAGACTGAGGGAACTGAATGACAATATGAAGTGCATGAATCTACATGTTGTGGGTATCCCAGAAGAGGAAGAAAAGGGAAAAGGAGGAGAAAAACTAATGGAGGAAATTATCACTGAAAATTTCCCAACTCTTATGAAAGACTTAAAATTACAGATTCAAGAAGTGAAACATACCCTGAACAGAACAGATCCAAATAGACGAACTCTAAGATGCTTACTAACCAGAATGTCAGATGTCAAAGAGAAAGAGAGAATTTTGAAAGGAGCAAGAGAAAAGCATTCCATCACATACAAGGGAAGCCCAATAAGACTATGTGTAGATTTCTCAGCAGAAACCATGTAGGCGAGAAGACAGTGGGATGATATACTTAAATTACTAAAAGAGAAAAACTGTCAACCAAGAATTCTATATCCAGCAAAATTGTCCTTCAAAAATGAGGGGGAAATTAAAACATTTTCAGACAAAAATTACTGAGACATTTGTGACCAAGAGACTGGTTCTGCAAGAAATACTAAAGGGAGCACTAGAGACAGATCAGAAAAGACAGAAGAGAGAGGTGTGTAGAAATGAAGACTATCAGTAAAGGTGAAAAGAAGAAAAATTAGATATGACATATAAAATCCAAAAGGCAAAATGACAGAAGACAATACTGCCCATACAGTAATAACACAAAATGTTCATGGAGTAAACTCCCCAGTCAAAAGACAGACTGGCAGAAGAGATTAAAAAACAGGGCCCATCCCCTGTAAGCAGCCCTAGGTGATCGCTAAAACTGGTTCACTATTCACTTTACCCCGAAAACCCTATAAAACCATGCAAATCAACAGGTTAAAATCTTCGTGTTCACTTTAAGAACACCCGAGAGGGCGGGCCGCGGTGGCTCAGCGGGCAAAGTGCTTGCCTGCCATGCCGGAGGACCTCGGTTCGATTCCCGGCCCCAGCCCATGTAAAAAACAAACAAACAAACAACATACAATAAAACAAGAAAATGTTTAAAGATGTTTCCCTTTCTTCCTCCCTTCCTTCCTTCCATCCTTCCTTCCTTCTCTCTGTCTTTCCTTCCCTTCCTAAAAAAAAAAAAAAAAAAAAAAAAAAGAACACCCGAGAAACTGCTGAGGCCATCAAGGGTACATACAGTCGAAAAGCCACCAAGTATCTAAAAGATGCCACTTTACAGAAGCAATATGTTCCATTCCGTCATTACAACAGTGCTGTTGGTAGTTGTGCGCAGGGTGAACAGTGGGGCTGGACGCAGGATTGGTGGCCCAGAAAGAACGCTGAATTTTTGGTGCACATGCTTAAAAACGCACAGAGTAATGCTGAACTTAAGGGTTTACATGTAGATTCTCTGGTCACTGAACACAACCAGATGAACAAAGCCCCTAAAATGCAGTGCAGGACTTAAGGAGCTCATGGTCAGATTAACCCATATATGAGCTCCCTTTGGCACAGTGAGATAATACTTACTGAAAAAGAACAAATTGTTCCTAAACCAGAAGAGGAGTTTGCACAGAATAAAAAGATAACCCAGAAGCAACGGAAGTAACAAAAGCTTATGGTTCAGGAATAAATTCAGTTTAAAATAAACACAAATGAAAGCTAAACAAAAAACAAAAAACAGGACCGACCTATATGCTGTCTACAGGAAACACATCTTAGACCCAAGGATAAACACAGGTTGAAAGAGTGAAAGATTGGGAAACCTTTTATGCAAATAATAATGAGAAAAGAGCAGAAGTAGCTATAGAATATCCAACAAATTACACTTCAAATGTAAAACAGTTGAAAGAGACAAAGGACACTATATATTAATAAAAGGAACACTTCAACACGAAGATACAGCAATCATAAATATTTATGCACTGAGCCAGAATGCTCAAAAACACAAAAGACAAACACTGAAAAGAGAAATAGACACATCTACCATAAATTTGAGACTTCCTTTCCCCACTCTCATCAAAGGACAGACATCTAGACAGAGGATCAATGAAGAAACAGAGAATTTAAATATTACAATAAATGAGCTAGACTTAACAGATATTTATAGAACATTATACCCCACAACAGCAGGATACACCTTTTTCTCAAGAGATCATGGATCATTCTCAAGGATAGACTATAAGCTGTGTCACAAACTTAGTCTCAATAAATTTAAAAAGATTGAAATCATGCAAAACACTTTCACAGATCATAAAGGAATAAAGTTGGAAATCAATAATAGGCAGAGTGCCAGAAAATTCACAAAAATATGGAGGTTCAACAACATACTCTTAAACAACCAGTGGATTAAGTAAGAAATTACCATAGAAATCAGAAAATATCCTGATGCAAATGGAAATGAAAACACAACGTATCAAAATTAATGGGATGCAGCAAAGGCAGTGCTAAGAGGGAAACTTATAGCCCTAAATGCCTATATGAAAAATGAGGAATTAACTGTCCACTTGGAAGAAGAAGAAAAAGAACAGCACATTAACCCCACAGCAAGCAAAAGTAAACAAATAATGACAATTAGAGTAGAAATAAATGAAACTGAGAAAATAAAAACAATCGAGAAAAATCAACAAAATGTGAAGTTGGTTCTATGGGAAAATCAATAAGGTTGATGGATCCTTGGCAAGGTTGGCAAAAAGAAGAGAGAGGATGCAAATAAACAAAATTAGAAATGGAAGAGGAGACATAACCAGTGACCCTGCAGAAATAAAGGAGGTAATGAGAGGATACTATCGACAAATTTATGCTAATAAACTAGACAATGTAGATGAAATGGACAACTTCCTAGAAAGGCATAAACAACCAACACTGACTCAAGAAGAAATAGATGACCTCAACAAACCAATCACAAGTAAAGAAACTGAATCAGTCATTAAGAAGTTCTCCAAAAAGAAAAGTCCAGGACTAGATGGCTTCACATGTGAACTCTACCAAACATTCCAGAAAGAATTACTACCAATCCTGCTCGAACTCTTCAAAAAAACTGAAGAGGAAGAAAAGCTACCTAACTCACTCTATGAGGATGTGAAGCCAACATCACCCTAAAACCAAAGCCAGACAAAGATATTACAAGAAAAGAAAACTACAAACCAATCTCTCTAATAAATATAGATTCAAAAATCCTCAACAAAATTTCTGCAAATCAAACCCCAGCAGCACATTAAAAGAATTATACACCATGACCAAGTAGGACTCATTCCAGGTATGCAAGGATGGTTCAACATAAGAAAATCAATTAATGTAATACACCACATCAACAAATCAAAGCAGAAAACCACATGATCACCTCAATTGATGCAGAAAAGGCATTTGACAAGATTCAACATCCTTTCTTGTTGAAAACACTTCTAAGGATAGGAATAGAAGGAAACGTCCTCAAAATGATAGAGGGAATGTATGAAAAATCCACAGCTAATATCATCCTCAATGGGGAAAAACTGAAAACTTTCCCCCTAATTATTTCCATGGAGATGTGACTCAGTCAATTGTCGGTATTAAACTTGATCAGATGGAAGTGTGTCTCTACCCATTCTATGTGGGTCTTGATTAGTTTGCTGGAATCCTCTAAAAGAGGAGACATTTCAAAGAGAGTTCCTCTGAGAATGAGAGAACTTCAGAATCACGACAGAATGATAAGAGAACCACACAAAGTTCAACAGCCAGCAACCTTTAGAGATGAAGAAGGAGAATGCTCCTGGGGAGTTCATGAAGCAAAAGGCCTGGAGAGGAAGCCAGCAGATGTTGCCATGTTCACCACGTGCCTTTCCATCTGACAGAGAGAAGCTCTGAACCTCATCAACTTTCTTAAACCAAGGTATCTTTCGCTGGAAGTCTTAGATCAGATATTTCTATAGACTTGCTTTAATTTGGACATTTCCATGCCCTAAAAACTGTAAACTTGCAGCTTATTGACTTCCCTTTTAAAAAAACATTCCATTTCTGGTATATTGCATTCTGGCAGCTAGCAAACTAGAACAGCAGTTGTATCACATCATGATTTTAATTTGCATTTCCCTAATGGTAAATAATTTTGAACGCCAAAAAAAACTTTCTCCCTAAGATCAGGAACAAGACTGGATGTTCACTATCTCCATTATTATTCAACACTGTTCGGAGTGCTAGCCAGAGAAATTAAACAAGAAAAAGAAATATAAGGCATCAAAATTGGAAAGGAAGAAGTAAAACTCTCACTGTTTATAGATGATATGATATGGTATGTCAAAAACCCAAAAAAATCCACAGCAAAACTATTAGAGCTAATAAAGGAGTACAGTAAAGTGACAGGTTACAAGATCAAGACTCAGAAATCTGTAACATTTCTAAACACTAGTAATGAACAATCTGAGGCAGAAATCAAGAAAAAAATTCCATTTACAATTGCAACCAAAAGAATAAAATATTTAGGAATCAATTTAAACTAAAGAGACAAAAAACCTACACAAAGAAAAATATAAGAAATTGTTTAAAGAAATCACAGAAGACCTAAATAAATGGAAGGGCATACTGTGTTCATGGATTGGAAGACGAAATATAGTTAAGATGTCAATTCTACCTAAATTGATTTACAGATTCAATGCAATACCAATTAAAATCCAAAAAACTTACTTCTCAGAAATAGAAAAACCAATAACCAGACTTATCTGGGAAGGCAGGATGTCCGAAATACGTAAAAATATCCTGAGAAAGAAAAATGTAGTCGGAGGTCTCATGCTACCTGACTTTTAAGGCATATTATGAAGCTACAGTGGTCAAAACAGCATGATAATGACATAAAGATAGATATACTGACAAATGGAATCAAATAGAATGTTCAGATATCAACTCTCTCATCTATGGACAATTGATCTTTGATAAGGCAGTCAAGCCAATTCACCTGGAACAGAACAGTATTTTCAAATGGTGCCTAGAGAATTCGATATCCACATGCAAAAGAATGAAAGAGGATCCATATCTCAAACCCTATACAAAAATTAATTCAAAATGAATCAAAGACCTGAACATTAGATCTAAGACCATAAAACTGTTAGAAGAAAATGTAGGGAAATATCTCATAAATCTTATAATAGGAGGCAATTTCCCAGACCTTAGACCCAAAGCACAAGCACTGAAGAAAGAAAAAGAAATGAGAACTCCTCAAAATGAAACACTTTTGTGCATCAAAGAACTTCATCAAGAAAGTAAGAAGACAGCCTACACAATGGGAAACAGTATTTGGAAACAATATATCAGATAAAGGTCCAGTATCCAGAACATTTAAAGGGATTGTTCAATTCAACAACAAAAAGACAGACAATCCAATTATAAAATGGGCTAAAGAGATGAACAGACACTTCTCAAAAGAGGAAATACAAACGGCCAAAAGGCACAAGAGAAGATGCTCAACTTCCCTGGTTATTAGGGAAATGCAAATCAAAACCACAATAAGATAACATCTCACACCCACCAGAATGGCCATCATCAATAAAACAGAAAACGACAAGTGCTGGAGAGGATGTGGAGAAAAAGGCACACTTATTCACTGTCAGTGGGAATGTCAAATGGTGCAACCACTGTGGAAGGTAGTTTGTTGGTTCCTCAGGAATCTAAATATAGAATTGCCATTTGACCCAGCAATACCATTGCTAACTCTCTAGTCAGAGGACTAGGACACAAACAGGTATTTGCACACCAATGTTTATAGGACCATTATTTACAACTGCGAAGAGATGGAAACAGCCAAAATGTCCATCAACAGATGAGTGGCTAAACAAACTGTGGTATATACATACGATGGAGCATTATGCAGCTGTAGGACAGAATAAAGTTATGAAGTATGTAACAACATGGATAGACCTTAAGGACATTATGCTGAGTGAGATTAGTCAGAAAAAAATGGACAAATACTGTATGGTCTTACTGATATGAACTGACATTAGTGAATAAACCTGGAGAATTTCATTGGTAACAAAGACCATCAGGAGATAGAAACAGGGTAAGATATTGGGTAATTGGAACTGAAGGGATACAGAATGTGGAAGAGGACTGACTGTAAAAACTCA
The DNA here is from genome assembly GCF_023851605.1 of Tamandua tetradactyla. Classification (NCBI taxonomy): domain Eukaryota; kingdom Metazoa; phylum Chordata; class Mammalia; order Pilosa; family Myrmecophagidae; genus Tamandua; species Tamandua tetradactyla. The sequence continues at coordinate 90,918,869 of NC_135328.1, forward strand.
GAAATGGATAGCATAATACTACCTAACTGTAATACAATTATGTTAGAACACTGAATGAAGCTGAATGTGAGAATGATAGAGGGAGGAGGACTGGAGACACAAACGAAATCAGAAAGAAAAGACGATAAAGACTGAGATGGTATAATCTAGGAATGCCTAGAGGGTATAATGAGAGGGACTAAATGTACAGATTTAAAAACGTTTTTGCATGAGGAACAAGTAATGTCATTACTGCAGGGTGTTGAAAATAGATGGATATTAATATTTTAAAATTTTAACTTATGTGTGAGACTAAAGCAAAAAAATGTTTATTTGGTACAAATTCTGTATTATGCCTAGTGCACTTCCTAATATAACTTACATAGAGAGCTTAACTGAACACCATAAGTACATGGAACCTTAAGTAGGGCATGAGATTTTGTTGGTTTCTCCAGAGTGATGCCCCGATAAATCCCAGAGTGATTTGAACTGTGAATAAAAAAGTATTTGCAACATCCCCGTAGGGGAATGGTGAAAAAAGAGGGAAAATTCAACTTTCCCAAGTGGAGAATTCTTAATATTATCACAAGCAGTGGGGACAACCAAAGCAATAGGCTGAGCCTCCAATCTTGGGGTTTGTTCATACGAAACTTAATCCCACAAAGGATAGGTCAAGCCTTCTTAAAATTAGGCCTAAGAGTCACCCCCCAGGAGAACCTCTTTTGTTGCTCAGATGTGGCCTCTCTCTTCAGCCAACACAACAAGCAAACTCACCGCCCTCTCCCTGTCTATATGGGACATCACTTTCAGGGCTGTGGACCTTCCTGGCAACGTGGGACAGAAATCCTAGAATGAGCTGGGACTCAGCATCAAGGGATTGAGAAAACCTTCTCATCCAAAAGAGGGAAGAGAGAAATGAAGTCAAAATAAAGTGTCAATGTCTGAGAGATTCCAAACAGAGTCGAGAGGCTATCCTGGAGGTTAATCTTACGCATTAAATAGGTATCACCTTGTTAGTCAAGATGTAACGGAGAGGCTGGAGGGAACTGCCTGCAAATGTAGAGCTGTACTCCAGTAGCCATGTTTCTTGAAGATGATTGTATAATGATATAGCTTTCACAATGTGACCATGTGATTGTAAAAACCTTCTGTCTGATGCTCCTTTTATCTACCTTATCAACAGATGAGTAAAGCATATGGAATAAAAATAAATAATAGGGGGAACAAATGTTAAAATAAATTTAGTAGATTGAAATGCTAGTGATCAATGAAAGGGAGGGTAAGGGGTATGGTATGTATGAATTTTTTTTCTATTTTCTTTATATTTCTTTTTTTTAAATAGATGCAAATGTTCTAAGAAATGATCATGATGATGAATATGCAACTATGTGATGATACTGTGAGTTACTGATTATATACCAAGAATGGAATGATCATATGGTAAGAATGTTTGAGTTTGTATGTTATGCTTAATAAAGAAAGAAAGAAAAAAAAGAAAATGCATTAACATTAATTTACTCTTTTCCCCACTTCCATCATCAAAAAGCATTAACAGGCTTCCTGATTCATCCCTCCTTTCCTTCCAGCCCCTACTAACTCAATGGAACATGTTATTTATTTTGAGGTTGAACCAGATGATCATTAACGTTACCTGAAATGCTACATCCTCAGTTAACTTTTCAATCCTAATTCCTCTCAGATACCATCCAACAACTGCTCAGAGAAGATGTCTAACAAATTCTTTGGGACAACAATGTCTATCAATTCATAGCCCAGAAAGAGGCCAGTAGGCCAATTCAGATACACAAGTCAGCACTGGCTTTAAGGTTTCTCAGCACAACCTTAGGCAGAGTGGAAGACAGTTATTACAGGCAAAATTGTCTTAGAATTTACAGAAATCTCAAACCACCAAACAAGAACAGAAACATCCTTTCCAGTATGTTCATATTCATACTGCCCAAATTTCAAAACTCCAAAGCAAATAAATATTAAACATGTAACTTGCCAAGACTTGGGCTCTCCAAAGTGGAGATAATTAATGCTGTAGAGATCCATATCCTCTGTGTGCCATGCGAATGTGGTTTTCCACATGCCAAAATAGAGATAAGGGGTGTTTACACCCTCAATGGAAATACCACACTCTTCCTCTACCACATCCAAGACGGTATTTAGGCGAGCAATGTTCCATTCATCCACACCCTGGAACCAGGAGAGAGAGAGAGAGAGAGAATGAAACATTAATATACTAATAAAGATAACACTGATTAATCAAACCATTATGTGCCAAAATTATTACACTATGCACTTTAATTCACTGAGAAATGCAATAAGGCAATCATTACTCCAGAGCCACATACATATACCCATTATATTATTATTAACCCATGATTACTACCAGCATAATACAAGTTTATATAAATACTGGTATATAATTATAGCAAATAACTCCTTGATCCTAAACGGAAATTGTAAGTTAAGGCCCACCTCCTTACTTGATATTAGCAAACAATCATTGATTCAAAGCAAATAATCTGGAGTATACTTTATCTTTTCATCTTTGGAAGATCTTCTTGGTTTGGGGGTTTTGTTATTTTTAATGTTTGGTTTTTTTTTGTTTTTGGCTTTTTGGTTGGTTTGGTTTTTTGCACCTTGATTTAGAAGTCACATTCAACATCAGACATCTTCTCAAGAAACCAGTCACAAATATATCTTCTGTTTTCCATCTCTCATCCCACCCATTCCCATTTTATCATGATATACCTTTTCCTAAAAATTCTACCCTAATTGGAATACTGGAAACACTCAGCAATATTCTAAATCAGAAATCATTGTGCTTTTATTGCTCCTTCAATGAAGTATCAGCCTATTATTATGAGTAGAAATTTTTAACACAGAAAATCTGCTAAAAATATTTACCAAATCTTTGGCAAAAATGGCTGTAATAATGCAGGTTTCTAACAATAATCCAACATGAATGCTCAAGGGCTAAAGAGAGAATAATTTTCTTATTCTCAAATTCTGAATACCAGAGACACATTCTTATGCAATTATGTAGAAAATACAATACTCTCAAATTCATTTCAGCCTCCTCACGATGCTAATAAAGAGGGAATTAAACTCATTCAAGTCTACCAACAAAGGTTTCTCAATAATTACGCCAATGGTCTGACAGAGAACTACTTATATTATTTCCCACATATGCTAAAACCTTACGTGTTGCTCTGTTTTCACTTCGGATTCTCCAAATGTTTCCCTAATCAGTGTGATAATCTCACTTGCTCTAGTTTTGGGGTTAGGAAAATTATTGATGAAGGAGTTAATAAGGCTTCAGGTAACATAATTGGAAATGCCAGGGGAGATCATTTTAAGTCTCAAATTTCCTTAACTAGCCACTCTCTCTATACCTTAAACCACACACTGGGAAGTTTGCTATTTGGAAATCTGTCAAAGAACATATCCTTCCAGAGGAAGCACTTAGGTTCCAACTTATGAGAGATCACATAAAAGTTCAATCAAGTTATGTAAAATATTTTATCTCACTCTATTTAAAATGATGCAATCTCTTAACTCCAGTCCAATCAGACTTCTGTCCAGTCTAAAAATAGAATCCTATTTAAAAGTCATTACTGAAACAATGAATCTGAAGTAATAAATGAGTGTTATATAATAGGAACCATTTTTTAAACTTAATGTGAATTTAGATAAAATCATTCCTCTGAAACTCCTACATTTGGAGAAATCTAAGCTTTATTTCTGACTGCCACTATCTTTCAAAAATAACCTTGACTGAGTCCCCTGACATGACCAAACCTACACATACATGTCTAAGAAGAAGAAGGTATAGAACAAAGATTGCTGGCCTAATAAACTCAGATTATAACCACAGCTCTTTAATCAATAAGGGCAAAAACAAAACAAAACAAAAAAAATCACTGAAATTTTCTGAGCTTTAAGTCTTTCTTCATGAAAAACTTTAAGATTATAGCACCAACTCCGCCGACCTCACACAGGTGCTCAGAGTACTGAACAGGCTAAAAGACACAAAATGTTTGGAAAATATAAATTATTATTCATCAAACCAATGTAATAAATATCTCCATTATTCTCCAATAAATCTTATTTGAATGCCTCCCTCAAACACAGTCAAATCTGTGATAAGTGATAACAAAGGCCTTTGAAATTTACTTTGGAGGTTCTGCAAATAATGTTTGCAGTAGTTTCTACTGGACAAGACCAAGGATGTCATAATACTCAAACCTAATTTATTTTCCTAAAATAAAGAGTCAAATGTTAAAATAAATTCAGTAGATTGAAATGTTAGTGATCAATGAAAGGGAGCCTTAAGGGGTATGGTATATATGAATTTTTTTCTGTTTTCTTTTTATTTCTTTTTCTGAACTGATGCAATGTTCTAAGAAATCATCATCATGATGAATACACAAAAACAAAAAATTAAAAAAAGGCATATAACTTTTATTAGAGGATGTGAAAATAGATTACCTGGTGTGATGGTCTGAAACTATTATGTGCCCCAGAAAAGCCATGTTCTTTTCATCTTAATCCAATCTTATGGAGGCAGACTCACTGGGTGGGACCTTTTGATTAGGTTGTTCCCATGAAGATGAGAACCACCTAATTGTGGGTAGGACCTTTTGATTACATGAAGATGTGACCCCACCCATCCAAGGTGGGTCTCTTAATTAGTTTATCGAAGTCCTGAAAAGAGCTCACAGAGAAAGAGCTCAGCACTAATACAGCACTGAGCAGACACCTAGACACAGATACCTGGAGGTGCAGAAAGAAAGCCCCCTGCAGCAGCCAGAAGGACCCATAGGGACTGAGAGAGCCATCTTGAAACCAATCCAGGAAAACCAGCAGACTTTGCCATGTGCCTTTCCATCTGACAGAGAAACCTGGATGTTCTGAGAAGGTATCCTTTTGTTCATGCCTTAATTTGGACATTTTCAGGCCTTGGAATTGTAACCTGTAATTTAATAAATTCCCTTCATAAAAGTCAATCCATTTCTGGTACACTGCATTCCAGAGTTTAGCAAACCAAAACACCTGGTATAATAGAGGATTATCGCTTCAAACTTCCTTTTCCTACTTTTGTTTTCTATTATTGTTGAACCGGTTAATGGCCTCCAAGGACAGTCTCTAACCTAAAACTGAAGAGCAATTAAAGCACCAGGTCTCTTTTATATATTTAAGTAAGGTGTACACCTAGTTAGTCATTTACGTCAAATGCTATACCATATACGAACTTACACAGTACTTAAAACAATCATATAAAATAGGTAATATTATACCCAAAAAAACAAATGAAGATAATACCACTAACTAGTAGAAAGAGGCAAAGATAAACATAAATCTATATGACTCCTAGGCCTTCACTTTAAAACTCTACAATACAAGATCTGATTATTTTAAAGCACAACATTTCATTCTCTTCTCTCAGCATCAGTTGTCAATAAAGATCCCATTAGTTGAAACTGAGGGGAGGTAAACACATAAAGCTACTACTTTCTCCCCATGCAGGGTACAGTCATCATAAAAACACTGGCAAAGCTTATAATACAAGTTGATTCACTTGGGGCCCGGTGGTAGTATTAAACGTTAAGAGCTATCTCCCAAAAGACCCCAGCTATAGACAAGATGCAAAACAAAGGTCAGAATTTGCCAAATCACTCAAAGCTTAAGACCATCAAGTCTCAGCAGAAAACCTGTGCAATGGCCCAAATCTACAGACAAATGCAACTTTCCAAGTTCTGCCCCCTCTCAAATAAAGCTCTCCGTTAAATATTCAGCAGGTCCTTTAGCAATACTTGTAACTCATCCTACTGGGCAAACCTTTTCTTCCTGGCCCCTACCTGCTTTCACCAAAATTACACAGTCTGCTTCTAGATCTGCCCAAGTCCATTTGGGGTAAGCCAGCAGTTTCCTTCTCTTTGTCTGGCTATCATAAACAATTTACCAGTGGACCAAGATCTGTGCCACTGACAACTTTATCAGGGACATTTCCTTTCAATTTCTGTATCTTCCTTCTATCAGGATCAGATGGGCAGTTTGAAAGGAGCTGCTAAATCTTCATTACTGTATCGAGAACCAGAGATGTTTAGGGACCAGGCCTTAGCACCTCCTACAAAGGAGGTAGATACCACAAACCAACATAAGAAGACAAACAATGCTTCTAAAAACCTATACAGAGAAACCATGCCAAGCCTTATTTCACAGCCCATCAGCTCTGTGCATGGGTCTCTAAATATAAGGCCATATCCAGCCAACAAAAATTATTCACAAAACTGTGAATAGCCTGGACTCCCTGCTGCAATGACTGAACTCAACCACTGGAAAACCTGACAGATAACATTCCAATAATATGCTATGTTGGAAATCTCATCAAAACACACACTGTCAACAAAAAGTAATTAAATCATGACAAAAATAAATAATGACAATAAATAGTGACAACAAATAAATAATACGGGAGGATACTGGATATTTTGAGTGTTCTTTCTCACTTTTCTTTTTCGTAGTAATGAAAATATTCAAAAATCTACCATGGTGACAAATGCACAAGTATATCATAATGCTTTGAACCACTGTGCAATTTGGGTGATTACATGGTATGTAAAAACATATCCCAATAAAGTTGCATTAAAAAAGAAAAAGTACTGGCTTCGACAGCACATATACTAAAACTGGAACGATACAGAGAAGATTAGCACAGCCCCTGCACAAGGATGACATGCAAATTCATGAAGCGTCCCATATTTTAAACACACACACACACACACACACAAATACTGGGTGGTACAACAGTGGCTCAGTGGCAGAATTTTCGCCTGCCATGCCGGAGACCTGGGTTCAATTCCAGGTTCGATTCCCAGAGTCTGCCCATGCAAAAAAAAAAAAACACAAAGTGTCACAATCTTCCTATCAGAGGAAAGAGAGGAAAGAACGTGGAGTTGTGCAATGCCAGGTAAGGACTGCTGAGCATCTGCTCCTACATAGAGAATGACTTGCCACAAGCCAAGGAAAAACAATGAACCTAACAGTTACCAAAGAGGAACACCTATAGAAACATTGAAACTGAATAACATTCTGAAGGAGTAGAAGAACAGTTTGTTTTTGCTTTTTTTTACATGGGCAGGCACCAGCAATCAAACCCAGGTCTCCGGCATAGCAGGTGAGAATTCTGCCACTGAGCCACCATCCCACCGCCCATAAGAATAGTTTTTGTAAGAAAATATTAGGTAAGTCGAAGCTACTAGAGTTCTTAAAAGAGTTATATATGTCCTACACTTCTACAGAAGATTATAGATAAACAATGAGATTCTCCAGGCACAGATTTTAGCTAATATTAAGTCAACAACCTGATTGTATATGTGCAGGATGGAAATTTTCAGGCTCACAGATGGCTAAACATCTTTTCAATAGTAAATTATCAAAATAATAGAAATAAATCACAGAATTCTTTTCAATGCTAAGGAGCATCCATTTTCATTTTAAAATTTGTTCAGCACATAAAGTACTTGAGTAAAAAAATTTCAGTTTCATAAGATAATGAGCCATTGCTACCTCACAAACAAATAAAAATGCAAAAATCATATAAATCAATTTTTCCCATAACATTTCTGATGGAACATTAGTCTGACAAAACCACAGTATGCTGTTGTCAAATAACTGTGGCCTCTTTGTCTCCATGTTAGAGAGTTATAGTAGAGATAGGGTACCTCAAAGTATCTGAGAGGCCCTGTTGTAAATAAGCCTGTTTATCTTTGCTTAACCCCTATTTCCCTCATTCATGTAATACATTAATATCCAATAATCTACTGTGTGGGACAATACATTAGAGAAAGTGTTACAGTAGACAGATCCGTGAATGCCTCAAGCCCAAATGTGTGGGACAACATATTAGAGGAAGTGTTAAAGTAGATAGTTCTGTGAATGCCTCATGCCCAAATATAAAATAATTCTGGTTCAGATCAGAGATGACATTTCAGAACCTACAATACACACATGTAATTTGATTGTGTCACCTAAAAACAAGCAGAGATAGTGAAATTTTTAAAAATTAAAACAGCCCAAAAAAGGTACTTCCAAATGAAAACAAACTAAAAAAATCAAAACTAAGAAGTAAACAAGGAAGATTTTATCTAACTATAAAATTACTAAATATTTAGTAATTTTAAATGATAAATCATTAAAACTGATAAACCAAGAATGGGCTTTATTCTTTCAAAAGAGAAATTATAGCATCTCTATCAAAGACCAGAAAGAGGCTCTTTTAAAACAAAGATAAACAATAAGTAAACTACAAACCACGTTAACACACATGTTCTTTCTTCCCTCACCCATCAAGCAGCAAAATGAAATGAAGAATTTCAACCTCAAGCAACAGCATTGCAGTATCAGAAAAGCAGCACTCTACCTCTCACCAATTATGGAATCTGATAATTGCTTAATTTTCTGTCCATGGCAGTGCTGTGGTCAGCTGGGCCATGACACACTATTGCAGCCACCTTGAAAGAACCTTTATAAAGAAAGGTCCAGTCTCCTATAAGAGCTACTATAAAAAATAAAATCTTCTTTCCCAGTTATGGCGCCATGTGGTGAAGAACTCAAGTCTAAGGCAGCAACCATGCGGTCCAAGGGCCTATTGCCATCAGTGCAGGTATTCGGATGCAAGAAGACACCTGCAGCCATGGCAAACAGGGCAACGGCCTCATCAAGTGAATGAGGGGCCCCTGGAGATGATCGAGCCATGCACAACTGCAGTACAAGCTCCTGAAACTTGTTCTGCTTCTGAGCAAAGAATGGTTCACTGGTATAGACAAATGTGTCCATGTGAAGGGTGGTGGTCATATGGCCCAGATCTACACAATCTGCCAGTCCATTTCCAAAGCCCTAGTGTTCTATTATCAGAAATACATGGATGAGGCTTCCAAGAAGGAGATCAACAACATCCTCATACAGTATGACCAGACCCTGCAAGTAGCAGACCCCCATTACTGTGAATCCATGAAATTTAGCGACCCTGGTGTCCAGTCCCAGCACCAGAAATCCTACTGATCATCCATCCTACTGCAAGGAGCAGGGTTCAAATTTATGATAAACAAGGATTTTAAGATCAAAAATGAAAAATTTAAATTAAATATATATATATATATATATACACACACACACACACACACACACACACATACACACACAAACATATCATCTTGCAGCAGAAGTGGGATGCTAATCCAGGCTTGTCTATCTCAGAGGATAGTTGTAAGGATAAGATAGTAAAACATACATGAAAATATTCTGAAAAATTGCCTTAATAACTATTCTTTGAAAACGTAGGTGATTCTGAGTCCATGCTCTTCCCAAAATTACAAACAAGCAAAAACAAATAAACAAAAATTCAACAAATGGTGGTACAATAACAGGATACTCACATGGAAAAATAATGAAATATGACCCCACCATACAGCATAAAAGAAATTCAAAAAAAATTTTTTTAATGTAGGGAAGGTTTCAGACCCACAGCTTCTTTGAGTGCTATGCCCAGAGGGTCCAGAAACCACCCCACCTCAAACAGGGTTGTCGGTATTAGGTTCCAAAGAGCACAGGAAGAAGTGAGACAATACCAATGGCAAGACTTGAGTAAGTATAAATCTGAATAAACCACTCCAGATTAAGTGGGATCTAATACAAGGGACTGAAATAAAATAGCCTTGCGAGTCAGGAGCCAGAGCCTGTATAAGAGTGACAAGGAAGCTACAGGAAGCTATGTAATCTAACCAGTTGCAAAAATCCATAGACAATAAATCTTTGTTTCACACCAAGGCAAACCTGATCAAGGCATTCTGCTTTGTCCACAAAATAGAAAAACTAAAATCATTTGCCTGTAAATTACAGGGAATCATTACAATATCAACAGTTCAGTGAAGATGCACAAAAAGTCCTGTATGACCTTGCACCTGAAGACTCAATCTACTTCACATTCAAACAGTCAAGAACTTTCTTCACTCTGCTATACATGTTTTTGTGGGCTCTTTTCTCATCACTTTACACAGAAGGCTGGTTAGCCATACAAAACAACTGATAAATTCAACTTACAATTATTACTGATCATATTTTCCTTCCAAACAGTAGAAGAGTAAAACTCCATGTACTCCTATTCCCCAAATGAGTTCTCAACCATTAATCTGCCACTCTCTTAGTTAAGGTTTACCTCACTTTCAATGCCATCACTCCATATACCCATTCTGGACAGCTTCAACAGTCCACCAATGAGCTTCTTTTCTCCCCATTCTCTTGCTATGATGCTTCACACCATCAATATTATCCCCAAGTGATCAATTTCCAAACAAAGTTCTGAGTTCAAAATCTCCTTCCTAAACTACAGTGCTATACATCCAGCTCTAAGCAGACCCAAACTAACGAAAAAAAAACTCCGAACTCCACTAGAAAATCAAATTATTAAAAAAAAAAACCTCACTATCTAGATTCTCTAAGACATCGGAGAAAACACTGAAAGAACTTGTTAAAGATTCTCAAGTTTCTAAGTCTATCCAGGGCTCAATACGGTCATCAAAAATATATATAATTATCTCTAATAATTTCATATCAGTGAGGTCACAGAATACAGATTTCCAATGGATGGAGTAGGGTAGAGAATGAGGAGTTAATATTTAAATTGTACAGAGATTCTACTTGGGTGGATAATAAAATTTTGGTAATGAATAGTGGTGATGGTAGCATGAAATTGTGAATGTAATGAACAGCACTGAATTATTTATCTATGAATGTTTAAAAGGGGAAATCTTAGGTTGCATATGTTACTAGAATAAAACTTTCTTTAAAAACATAGGTCTCTATACAACACAAACAGTGAACCCTATTGTAAATGATGCACTATAGTTAACAGTATAATTATACAAACATTCTTTACTGAATTTTTAACAAATGTACCACACTAACACAAGATATTAACAATAGGGTGTTATATAAGAACTCCATATTTTATGTATGATTCTTCTGTAAACCTACTACTGGCCTAATAAAAAAGAAAGAAAGAAAAGAAACAAAACACACTGTGCTCCCTAACGTAAATTATGGACTATAACTAACAACACAATTATAATAGTACACTTTCAACAACTGTAACAAAGGTACCAAAATGAATGCAAAGTGTTAACAGGACAGCTTTGGAGATAGCATAAGGGATGGGGAGGTGGTATATGAGAACTCTGTATTTTCTGCATGATTCTTCAGGAAAGCTACATGTTCTCTAATTTTAATGTTATTTTTTTAAAGAAAAGAGTACATAGATGAACCAGATTACAATATTTCTTCCACCACAAAAATGTCATTGCTGAATTTTACTTAAATGCTGTACTCTGTTTTCTCAGGCGCATTCATTTAAATGCCTTTCTCAAACTCTAGCAATAATAGAAATTGGGACACTTCTTACATCCACTACCATAACTTACATCTCTCATTGGATTGTTGAAAAGATGAAATGAGAAAATGTGTATGAAAATAGGTGAAAACGAAATTAGTAAATAAGCTTTCACAAAAAGAAGAGTAACATTTTCCTTATATTCCACCTCTATCACAAAATTAGTACTGAGTCTTGAATTTCCGTAGGTACTTAGTAATTATTTTATTAAGGCAAGGATCTCAAATGCACTGAAATAATTCCACACTACAAAGATGGAAGCAATACTCCTTAATTTTTCAGATAGAAGTGAGATGATGAGTAACTTAACATACCTATATGTCTGAAAATTATAACAGCAGTTTTTCAGAAGTAAATGTATTATCTGCCTAGTAAATCATAATTCTTTATAACTAAATCCTTCATAAATACTGATTCTATTTCCCATTTTTATAATTCATCATTATGACTCGATATTTCTCATTAACATATCACTTTAAAGAAAATAAAATTATGCTTTTCTTCATTTGGCTCCTATCATTCCCTTCTATATACTTTTTCACAACTCAGCCATTACCTGGTGGGTACTACAATCCAAACAAAAAGACCTAACACTCAATCTCCACTAGTTTGCTAGTAATTTACTAATGTAAATTCCTGTCATTAGTTTATATGGCTGTTTGAAGCCCTTGAAGTTTCAAAGGTAATATATATGAAGAAGGAAAATAAAATTTGGTTACTTCTTTAAAGATTCAAAAACCCAATCTATTTCAAATTGTAATGTGCAGTCTTCTCACCACAATAAAAAGAAAAGTGAATCTTCTAATGACCAAAATGAAATCTCTGGTCCACATTTTAAAAATGAAAAGAATTTAAGAATTTGAGAAAAAAAAATCCATTTACAATAGCAACTAAAAAAAAATTAAATTATCTAGGAATAAATCTAACCAAGGATGTAAAGGACTTGCATATAGAAAACAACAAAAGATTATTAAAAGTGATCAAAGAAGACTTAAATTAATGGAAGGATATTCCATGTTCATGGATTGGAAGAATAAATATTGTTAAGATGTCAAGTCTATCCAGAACAATTTACAGATTTAAAATAATCCCAATCAAAATTCCAACAACTTTCTTAGCAGAACTGGAAAAGCCAATCATCAAATTTATAAGAAAGAGCAAGGAGAACCAAATAGCCAAAGCAATCTTGAAAAAGAAGAATGAAGTTGGAGGATTCATACTTATCAATCTTAAAACTTATTATAGGACAGTGTGATGGTGACTCAGTGGTACAATTCTTGCCTGCCATGCCACAGACCAAGGTTCAATTCCCAGTGCCTGCCCACGCAAAAAGAAACAAACAAACAAAATAACTTTTATTATAAAATCACAGTAATGAAAATAACATGGTACTGGCACAAGGATAGACATATAGACCAAAAGAATTTGAATTTAGAGTTCAGCAATCAACCCTCATATTTACAGCCAACTGATTTTTGATAAGTGAGCAAAGACCACTCACATAGGGAAAAAACAATCTCTTCAAAATGGTGCTGGGAAAACTGATCTCCATTTGCAAAAGAATGAAGCTGGACCAGTACCTCATACTATCTACAAAAATCAACTCAAAAGGGATCATAGTGCCAGAGATGCAGGTTCGATTCCTGGTGCCTGCCCATGCCAATCAATCAATCAATAAATAAATAAATAAATAAAAATGGATCAGAGGTGCACATTCTATCAGTGGTAGAATGCTCGCCTTCCATACAGGAGACCCAGGTTCAATTCATGGTTAATGCACACACACACACACACACACACACACACACCGCCCAAAAAAGAATCAGAGGCAGCAGTAAGAGGAAATGATGTCCTGAAGCACATGGTAAGATGGATGAGCCTTGAAAACATAATACAAATGAAATAAGCCACACGCAAAAGGATAGTTACTGTATGTATGGTAGTTAGGTTCAGGTGTCAACTGGGCCAAGTGAAGGTGCCTAGTTCTATTGCTGTGGACATGGGATAATGGCATGTGTACCTCATCTGTTGCTGATTATATCTGCACTCGGCTAGGAGGCATGCCTGCTGCAGTGAATGATGTTTGATTTAAATGACTGGTGCTTAAATGAGAGAGCTCAATGTGGCACAGCACAAGCAGCATACCTCATCTCAGCACTCTTCTCAGCCCAGGCCTTTGAAGATGAAGAAAGGAATCACCCTGGGGAAAGATGCTGGAACCTAGAGGCCTGGAGAGAAGGCCAGCAGAGATCACCCTGTACCTTCCCACGTAAGAAAGAACCTCAGTTGAAAGTTAGCTGCCTTTCCTCTGAAGAACTATATGTTAACTAAATAATCCCCTTTTATTGAAAGCCAATCCATCTCTGGTGTATTGCATTCCAGCAGCTAGCAAACTAGAACAGTATGATTCCACTTTTATGAACATGGTAAAGGTAAAATTAAAGGCTTATAATATAGAATATAGGGGCCCTAGAGATACACAGAAGCTAGAGATGGGTGAACTGGTTAGCTAATGAGGTTGAACTTAAATGTAAGGGAATAGATAGAAGTGAAGGCATTCACTAGCAGGTCTAGTGATATTACCATATTGAAGGTGAATATGATTGAAAGGGGTTGTACAGACCCATGTGTCCCACAGATTTAACACTAAAATATAAGTAAGTTCTTGCAAGAACTACTGCAACAGTATGAATCTTGTACGAAGAGTGTGTTAACTTCAAGGTATAATAAAAAAAAACTGCTATTGCATTCTATGAGCTACGTTTCACAGGAAAACATCAACACTATCACAGCAATACCAGGGGTAAATAATGGAGGTGGGAGGGACAAAAGTTGAGGGGAAGTTTAGATTTTCTATTGGTGAGGATGTGTTCATTGGTTATCTTTCTCTTGGGAACAATGAAATTATAAGAGTGGTGATGGGCTGTTGACTTTGGACACTATATATGATGCCTAATAAACGGAGATGACTGAAGGACACACTGACTGGAAGTAGACTGGCAAACAATGTTGTATACATATGTATGATCGAATATTGTGCTGCTACAAAAAGGAACAAAGTTGTGAGGCATGCAACATGTGAATGAACCTGAGGGACATTTGGTGAGAAAATTAAGACAGAAAGAAAAGAGCAAATATTGAATGGTCTCATTTAGAAAATATTTGTAAGAAAACAGGGGCCTAGATCGTAAGCTCTTATAGCACTCACATTTAGTCTGGAGTAGTAATTGTTATTTCTGGACTTTGAGAGGCTATTTTATATGTGCATAACCTGGTTATTCAGAGATAAGAACAAAGCCAATCAGATCGGGATTAAGGTAATTCAGAATATAGGGGTAAGGGAACCACATGTACTCATTGAGACCAAAGGAAGAAAGGTTTACTTTGATCAGACCCTAAATTTTCTGTAGCACATAATCTAGTTCAACCTGTCTAGATAGATCATTGAAACAATCCTAACACATGGAGCTCAGAATAAGAATGAGAGCCTTTAATCCTGTATAGCTTAATGTAATACCTGGGTAAATTCCAGAATATAAAAAGCAGTTAATCAAAAAGTACTGGCAAAGTACCTTGAGGAATGCAAGAAATAATATGGAACTAATACATTTTAACAGCTGGGAACTCCCTGACAGCAGGGACACCCAAATCAGTAGGCAAGGCCCTTGATCTTGAGACTTGCTCTTATGAAGCTTATGTAGGTAGTAGAGAAGCTTAATCTACCTATAACTATGCTTACAAGTTACTTCCAGAGGACCTCTTTTGTTGTTCAGATGTGGCCTTTCTCTCTCTAAACCCAACTCTGCAAGTGAAACCATTGCCCTACTGTCTATATGGGACATGATATCTAGGGGTGAAAGTCTCCCTGGTGACATGAAAGATGACTCACAGGGATGAGTCTGGCCCTGGCAGCGTGGAATCACAAATGCCATCCTGACCAAACAGGGGAACAGATGTATAACAAATAAGGCATCAGTGGTTGAGAGAGTTCAGAGTCAAGAAGCTACTCTTGAGATCAGTCTTACACAAGTTTCAATTAGACATTCCTACCTATCATGACTTGCAAACCCTAACCAAAACCATTCCTGCCAATGGTAAAGAACACCTAGGGCATTAGATAAGATTCTACAAAGGTCCCATGTAACAGGGTAACTATCCAGAAACCTACAACCTACAGATGGGTCCCTGGACCAGGTAAGTCCTGAAATGCAGAGGGGCCAGCCTCTCCAGAACATCAACTAGTTCCATCCCCCTATTCCATATTATCCACAGCCCCTTCTAACATGAGAAAGTTAGAATAGGCATAGGCCAAATACCCCAAAAGAGTGGAAGAAAGATCAAAGGAAAGGTGGAGTTATACAGAGAAGGTAGGGATTAACAAACAAGTATAACTGCTGAATCATTATACTGATATTTCTTGGTCTCCAGTATCTTAAGAGCAACCAGGAGTAAAAACCTAAAATTGTGGACCTGGAACCCATACCAAACTCTGAAATTGCTGTGATTTATTTTTCACAAAAAAGGAAAAAAAAAGTTGACGGTAATGATAAATGCACAGCTACAGGACAATATTGTGAACAATTGATTGTACACTTCAGATGATTACATGGGATATGAATAGATGATATACATCAATTTAAAAAAAAAAAAAGGATCAGAGACCTAAACATAAAAGCCAGAACTATCCAAACTCTTAGAAGAAAGCATATGGAAGCATCTTCAGGACCTGGTCATAAGCAATTGTTTCTCAGATTTCACACGCAAGGCACAAACAACAAAAGAAAAAAATGGGTAAAAGGGACCTCATTACAATGTAAAATTTTGCTTCTTAAAAGACTTTATCACAAAAGTAAAATGACAACCTACAAAATGGGAGAAATTATTTGGAAACCATATATCTGACAACATTTAATAGCCAGAATTTATAAAGAAATCCGTCAACACAACAATAAAAAGTCAAACAACCCAATTCAAAAATAAGCAAAAGATAATATTTGACTTTTTTGATTCTGACATTTCATTCAACACACTGTCCTCAAGGCTTCAGTCATATGGACTAACTATAATATACAAACTCAGAGAATTTAAGCCGAGAGCATGGGTTATTAGTTTGGGGCCTACTATAAAGGTTCCTAGATTGTAAGCTCTTATAACAATTACACCTATTCCAGACTTGTAATTGTTATTCCTAAAGTATGAGTTACTGAGCTATTTGTGTATAATCTGATCATTTCCTGAAACGTTGGGAATTTATGTGACATCTGAGACTTAGATTTAGAGCTCTGAAGCTATGAAAGTGAACAATACTCCATACAGGAACTGTTTAAAAAGTTGGAAAGTGATCAGACTTTATGTAGAGATATAAATGAAGACAATCTGGACAGGACTAAGGTAAATCAGAACACAGGGTAAAGGATAATATGGTCTATATTTTAAAACTTCAACTTCTGTGTGAGACCAAAGGAAGAAATGTTTATTTGGTGGAAAACTTATATTTCAAGTAGCACATTATCTAATTTAACTGTATAGTCAGTTTATTTGAACACCATAATTACATGGAATCTTGAGTATGATGTGAGATCTTGTTGGTTTGTACAGATTAGTGTCATGCCCCATACACCCCAGAGTAATTTGGCCATAGAATAAAGAAGTATTTGCAAAGTCCCACTGGGGGACTGGGGAGAAAGGAAGAAATATTCATCTTCCCATTGGGGAATTCCTGTTATTCTCGTAAGCAGTGGGGACAGCGAACTTCATAGGCTGAGCCCTTGGTCTTGGGTTCACCCTAATGAAACTTATTTCTCCAAAGAAGATAAGCCTACTTATAATCATGCCTCAGAGTCACCCTCATAGAACCTACTCTTTCGTTGCTCAGATGTGGCCTCTCTCTCTAATCCAACTTGGCAGGTGAAACCACTGCCCTTCCCTCTATGTGGGATATGATTTCCAGGCATGTAAATCTGTCTGGTAACATGGGACAGGACCCACAGGGATGAGCCGGGACCAAACATCGCAGTACTGAGAAAGCCTTCTTGTCCAAAAGAGGGAAGAAAGAGTTGAGACAAAATAAAGTTTCCATGACTGAGAGATTTCAAACTGAGTCAAGAGGTTATCCTGGAGGTTATTCTTATGCATTAAATAGATATCCCATTTTAGTTTATGGTGTATTGGAACGGTTAGAAGGAAGTACTTAAAACTGCTGAACAGTATTCCAGAAACCTTGACTCTTGAAGGCAACTGTATAACTATTTCACAATGTGGTGATTGTGAAAACCTAGCGGCGGATGCTCCCTTGATCAGGGTATGGACAGACGAATACAAAATATAAGGACAAATAATAATAACAAGGGGTTAAAAAAATTGGATAAATTGTAATGCTAGTGATAAACGAGAAGGAGGGGTAAGGGGTAGGAGATGTATAGGTTTTTTTCTGAACTGATAGAAACAGTTCTAAAAATGTTCATGGTGATGAATACACACCTATGTGATGATATTGTGAGCCACTGATTCTATACTCTGCATAGACCATATATGCATGAAGATATCCCAATGAAAATGTTTTTTAAATAGGCAAGAGAACATACATTTCTCCAAGGAAGATATACAAATGGCTAGAAAGTTCATGAAAATATACAAAATGTCATTATCCAATGGGAAATGGAAATCCAAACCACAGGATACCATTTTTCTTCCACTAGAATGGCTATCATTTAAAAAAGAAAAAATTACAATCTTGAGAGAGGATGTGGAAAAATAGGGACAATCACATACTAAAGGTCAGCATGTAAAATGGTATACCTGCTATGGAAGATAGTTTGGCATTTCCTCAGAAAGTAAGTATATAATTACCATGCGACCTGGGAAACCCAGTTTTAGATTAAAATAATAATAATATATTAATAATAAATAATAATAGTATATATATAGAAAGTAGAGGCTTTTACAGATACTTCACACTCCAATGTTCATAGTGGCATTATTCACAACAGTCAAAAGATGTAGGCAACCCAAATCCATCAACAAATGAATAAATAAATAAAACGTGGTACATATACATAATGAAGTATTATACAGCCATAAAAAGGAATGACGTTTTGATACCTGTGACATCCTTGAAGAGAACACGTTAAGTGAAAGAAGCTAGACACAAATTTTGAAGACATTATGCTAAGTGAAATAATCTAAATACAAAAGGTCAAATATTGTATGATCTCACTGATATGAAATAACTAGAAAAGCAAACTCAGGGTGTCAGAATGAAGAATGTTGGTAAGCAGGGGATAGAGTGGGTATGAAATAGGGAGTTGAGGCTTAAAATATTGACACTTTCGTTTGGGACAATGAAAAAGTTTTGGTAATGGATGGCAGTGATGGTAGCACTACATTTTGAATGAAATTAACAGCACTGAATTAAATTTTGAATATGGTTAAACGGAGAAATTTCAGGTTGTATATATATATTGCTAGAATAAAAAATGTTTTTAAAACTCCATGGAATTATACAACACAAATAATGAATCCTAAATTAAACCACAGACTACACTTAATACTACAATTACTAAAATGCTCTTATTAATTGTAACAAATATAGCACACCAATGCAAGTGTTAATAATAAGGTGGTATATGGAAACATGTATTTTATGCATGATACTTTGGTAAACCCACACTTGTCTAATAAAAAATTAATAAAATTTTAGTAAAGAAAAAACAGACAGGATTTTCTTAGGATGTTTATACAAAGAGAATGAAATAAGATCCCCAAGGAATTTCTTTTGCTTTAAAGTTCATTACAATGTATGGCTTCTTCTTTTCTATGAAAATATCTTGCACTATCTAAACCCTTTTAAAAGAGACCTAATTTTCTTTTTGTATTTTGTACATACAAAATACCTATAATTTTATAGCAATGCTTTCTTTTCTTTCTGGAATTCCTGACAACAAGCAATACCGAGTTAGTTTTGAAAAATGAAAAAACAAATCTGTAACAATACTGCCATACAGAAAGACAGACTGTTCATCTAAAAAACAGTAAATATGAAGATGAAAAGGATGGCAGAAAAACGGGGAAGTCTCACATTCAAAAGTTCACAGAAAGCTTGGGGCTCCTGCTTTTGACTCAGGTCCACTGAGAGTTTGAGGTTAATGTCATCCCTACTTCAAGGCAGAACAATGTCCAAAGTTCTTGACAGCAAAGCATCCTCCGTTTAGATCTGCAAGATTTCCACAAATTCAGAAAAAACCAAAGCATTCAATCAAATATTTACATGCACTTAAGTAGGCAAGCCAACATTGGAGAAGGCTACCCAAACAACAAAACATTTAGGAACTTTTTGCACACAAGGATGGAAGATATTAGAACTATCAGAGCGACTAAAGAACATGAAATGTTTAGTAAAACAATGAATAACATCACAAAAACAAGCAAGAAATAAACTATTTGAAATGACCAGTTAAATTGAAGAGACTAATTTCTAGAATGAACTACATAATCATTAAACTAAAAAACTCAATAAAAGAATTAAAAGCAAAAATAGTAAATAGAAGATAAAATTTAGGAAAGTAACACAATGCAGTACGTAAAGATATGAGTTGCAAAATGTGAAAACTAAGTTAAGCAATACTGAGGACAGAATAAGTGGGGCTATGGTTTCTCTAATGAGAGTTCCATGAGAAAATGAAAATACAAAAAACAAGGCAACAACAGATGAGACTGATAAATTTCATCACATTAAAATTAAAATCTATGTTCATTAAAAAATATTGCATGCACAAAAAACAAAAACACGAAAAGTACAAGGCATAACTGGAGTAAATATTTCAACAACTGACATAATTCTGATATATAGAATGCTAAAAGAACTACAAATAAGAAAAAGTCAAACAATCCAACAGACAGAAGACATTTCACAAAATAGAAAACATAAATGGCAATAAAGTAACAAATTCACACAGTGGGGCACACAGGTGGTTCAGTGGTAGAATGCTCACCTGCCATGCGGGAAACCTGGGTTAGATTCCCAGTCCATGCACTTCCCAAAAAAAAAAAAAAAAAAAATTCAACAAATTATGTTGTAATAACAGGATACTTACACGGAAAAACAATGAAATGTAACCCCGATATACAGCATTAAAAAAAAAAAAAAAAAAAAAACAGGGAAAGAAAACTAACCAAACTGAATATATTATTTAAAAATACATCCACACCCGACACAACAAACAAATACATCACCACAAGCAAACTCATTGCCCTCCCCCTGTCTACGTGGGACATGACTCCCAGGGGTGTGGACCTTCCTGGCAACGTGGGACAGAAATCCTAGAACGAGCTGAGACTCAGCATCAAAGGATTGAGAAAAATTTATCCACTGAAAGGGGGAAGAGAGAAATGAGACAAAATGAAGTGTCAATGGCTGAGAGATTCCAAACAGAGTCAAGAAGTTATCCCGGAGATTATTCTTAAGCATTAAATAGATATCACTTTGTTACTTAAGGCATACAGAAAGGCTGGAGGGAACCACCTAAAAATGTAGAGCTGTAATCCAGTGGCCATGTTTCTGAAAGATGATTGTATTATGATAAAGCTTCCACAATGTGACTGTGAGATGGTGAAAACCTTGTGTCTGATGCTTCTTTTGTCTACCTCATGGACAGATTAGTGAAACATGCGCATTAAAAATAAATAAATAGGGTCAAGATGGCGGCTTAATAACGTGAACATTTAGTTTGACCTCCAGAACAACTACTAAATAACCAGAAACAGTACAGAACAGCTCCCGGAGCTACAATAGTGACCAGACACACAGAGTACCCCAGTCTGGACCAGCTGGGAGCACCCCCCAGAACTGTGAGTTCCCAAAACTGCGGCAGCCAGCACCCCTCCCCCACAGGCAACTTTCCAGAGGGGAAAGGAAAGGACTTTACCAGCAGCAGGGACTGGGTACAATCAAACGCCAACTGTGGAACTAATTAACAAATTCTGACTACTAAAAATAGGCCCCCAGCTTAGATGAACCTGATCAAAGCGGAGGTTGCTCATTTTTGACCCGGCGACAAGGGGGGCAGGACTGACAGAAAAAGGGGGAAAAAAAAGAAGGAAACAGAGGTTTTTATAGCTGTGTATCTACAAAGGCTTGACTGCCTCTGGATACAGCGGCAGGACCTTTCAGGCTGCAACTGCCCCAGGCATAGGCAGAAGTGAGCTCTTTTGGGAGCTTATCTGGAGACTGTGCCTTTCCCAGGGGAGAAGTGAAGCCCCGCCCAGGTGGAATCCCTCCATCAAGGAATTCAGACACCAGGGCTTGGTAATTTGAAGCCATTAAAACCAGCCTACAACCTCTCCTCTGTCTCCACCACGCCCAGCAGGAAGAGTCTGCCAAAGTTAAAGGTACCGCATCATCTTATGCTGGTGGGACCTGCAGTCAGACAAGCGCCACACACAGGGCAGGATAAGAAAAACAGAGTCCAGAGACTTCACAGGAAAGCCTTTCAACCTGCTAGGTCTCACCCTCAGGGAAAACAGACGCAGATGACTCTTTCCTCCTGATAGGAGGCCAGTTTGGTCTGGGAAAATCTGGCTGGGGTCTATAACATATAAGTAGACCCTCTTATGTGTGTGGCGGGGGGGAAGGCACCACACAAACAGGGCAAGAAACAAGAAAACAAGAACTGAAAAATTATCCTCTGTTAAACAAAACTTAAGCTAAAGGTCCAGATAAAGCTGAACGGAAAGTCAAAGAACAGATAGACAACAAACTCATCCAGCAAGAAAATTCTAGATAAAAGAAGTGAAAGCAATCTCCAGAATAAACTAATTAAGGTAATTAAATGCCTAGACGCCAGCAAAAAATAACAAATCACACTAGGAAAACTGAAGATATGGCCCAGTCAAAGGAACAAACCAATAATTCAAATGACATACAGGAGCTAAAACAATTAATTCAGAATATACGAACAGACATGGAAAACCTCATCAAAAACCAAATCAATGAATTGAGGGAGGATATAAAGAAGGCAAGGAAAGAACAAAAAGGAGAAACTGAAAGTCTGAAAAAACAAATCACAGAACTTATGGGAATGAAAGACACAGCAGAAGAGATAGAAAAAACAATGGAAACCTACAATGGTAGATTTCGAGAGACAGAACATAGGATTTCTGAACTGGAGGATGGAACATCTGAAATCCAACAAGAAACAGAAACTATAGGGAAAAAAATGGAAAAATATGAGCAGGGACTCAGGGAATTGAAAGATAATATGAAGCGCATGAATATACGTGTTGTGGGTGTCCCAGAAGGAGAAGAGAAGGGAAAAAGAGGAGAAAAACTAATGGAGGAAATTATCACTGAAAATTTCCCAACTCTTATGAAAGACCTAAAATTACAGATTCAAGAAGTGCAGCGCACCCCAAAGAGATTAGACACAAATAGGCGTTCTCCAAGACATTTAATAATAAGAATGTCAGAGGTCAAAGAGAAAGAGAGGATCTTGAAAGCAGCAAGAGAAAAACAATCCATCACATACAAGGGAAACCCAATAAGACTATGTGTAGATTTCTCAGCTGAAACCATGGAAGCTAGAAGACAGTGGGATGATATATTTAAATTACTAAAAGAGAAAAACTGCCAACCAAGACTACTATATCCAGCAAAATTGTCCTTCAAAAATGAGGGAGAAATTAAAACATTCTCAGACAAAAAGTCACTGAGAGAATTTGTGACCAAGAGACCAGCTCTGCAAGAAATACTAAAGGGAGCACTAGAGTCAGATGCGAAAAGACAGAAGAGAGAGGTATGGAGAAGAGTGTAGAAAGAAGGAAAGTCAGATATGATATATATAATACAAAAGGCAAAATGGTAGAGGAAAATATTATCCAAACAGTAATAACACTAAATGTTAATGGACTGAATTCCCCAATCAAAAGACATAGACTGGCAGAATGGATTAAAAAACAGGATCCTTCCATATGCTGTCTACAGGAAACACATCTTAGACCCAAAGATAAACATAGGTTGAAAGTGAAAGGTTGGGAAAAGATATTTCATGCAAATAACAACCAGAAAAGAGCAGGAGTGGCTATACTAATATCCAACAAATTAGACTTCAAATGTAAAACAGTTAAAAGAGACAAAGAAGGACACTACCTACTAATAAAAGGAACAATTAAACAAGAAGACATAACAATCATAAATATTTATGCACCGAACCAGAATGCCCCAAAATACGTGAGGAATACACTGCAAACACTGAAAAGGGAAATAGACACATATACCATAACAGTTGGAGACTTCAATTCACCACTCTCATCAATGGACAGAACATCTAGACAGAGGATCAATAAAGAAATAGAGAATCTGAATATTACTATAAATGAGCTAGACTTAATAGACATTTATAGGACATTACATCCCACAACAGCAGGATACACCTTTTTCTCAAGTGCTCATGGATCATTCTCAAAGATAGACCATATGCTGGGTCACAAAGCAAGTCTTAACAAATTTAAAAAGATTGAAATCATACACAACACTTTCTCGGATCATAAAGGAATGAAGTTGGAAATCAATAATAGGCGGAGTGCCAGAAAATTCACAATTATGTGGAGGCTCAACAACGCACTCTTAAACAACAAGTGGGTCAAAGAAGAAATTGCAAGAGAAATTAGTAAATACCTCTAGGTGAATGAAAATGAAAACACAACATATCAAAACTTATGGGATGCAGCAAAGGCAGTGCTAAGAGGGAAATTTATTACCCTAAATGCCTATATCAGAAAAGAAGAAAAGGCAAAAATTCAGGAATTAACTGTCCACTTGGAAGAACTGGAGAAAGAACAGCAAACTAACCCCAAAGCAAGCAAAAGGAAAGAAATAACAAAGATTAGAGCAGAAATAAATGAAATTGAAAACATGAAAACAATAGAGAAAATCAATAAGACCAGAAGTTGGTTCTATGAGAAAATCAATAAGATTGATGGGCCCTTATCAAGATTGACAAAAAGAAGAAGAGAGAGGATGCAAATAAATAAGATCAGAAATGGAAGAGGAGACATAACCACTGACCTCACAGAAATAAAGGAGGTAATAACAGGATACTATGAACAACTTTACGCTAATAAATACAACAATTTAGATGAAATGAATGGGTTCCTAGAAAGACATGAACAACCAAGTTTGACTCAAGAAGAAATAGATGACCTCAACAAACCAATCACAAGTAAAGAAACTGAACTAGTCATTCAAAAGCTTCCTAAAAAGAAAAGTTCAGGACCAGACGGCTTCACATGTGAATTCTATCAAACATTCCAGAAAGAATTAGTACCAACTCGCCTCAAACTCTTCAAAATAATCAAAGTGGAGGGAAAGCTACCTAATTCATTCTATGAAGCCAACATCACCCTCATACCAAAACCAGGCAAAGATATTACAAAAAAAGAAAACTACAGACCAATCTGTCTAATGAATATAGATGCAAAGATCCTCAACAAAATTCTACCAAATCAAATCCAACAGCACATTAAAAGAATTATACCATGACCAAGTAGATTCATCCCAGGTATGCAAGGATGGTTAGTCATAAGAAAATCAATTAACATAATACACCATATCAACAAATCAAAACAGAAAAACCACATGGTCATCTCAATGGATGTAGAAAAGGCATTTGACCAAATTCAACATCCTTTCCTGTTGAAAACACTTCTAAGGATAGGAATAGAAGGAAACTTCCTCAACATGATAAAGGGAATATATGAAAAATCCACAGTTAATATCATCCTCAATGGGGAAAAACTGAATACTTTCTCCCTAAGATCAGGAACAAGACAGGAGGTTCACTATCTCTATTGTTATTCAACACTGTTGGGAGTTCTAGCCAGATAAATTAGACAAGAAAAAGAAATATAAGGCATCAAAACTGGAAAGGAAGAAGTAAAATTCTCACTGTTTACAGAAGATATGATCCACCATCACGACCGCTATCCAACACTGTTTTGGAAGTTCTAGCCAGAGCAAATAAACAAGAAAAAGAAATACAAGGCATCAAAACTGGAAAGGAAGAAGTAAAATTCTCACTATTTAGATCATATGATACTATATGTCGAAAATCCACAGCAAAACTACTAGAGCTAATAAATGAGTATAGTAAAGTGGCAGGTTACAAGATCAACACTCAAAAATCTGTAGTGTTTCTATACACTAGTAATGAACAATCTGAGGAGGAAATCAAGAAAAAAATTCCGTTTACAATTACAAGCAAAAGAATAAAATACTTAGGAATAAATTTAACTAAAGAGAAAAAAAGACCTGTACAAAGAAAACTACAAGAAATTGTTAACAGAAATCATAGATGACCTAAATAAATGGAAGGGCATACCATGTTCATGGAGTGGAAGACTAAATATAGTTAAGATGTCAAGTTACCTAAATTGATTACAGAATCAATGCCATACCAATTAAAATCCCAAGAACATACTTTTCAGAAATAGCAAAAGCAATAACTAAATTTATCTAGAAGTACAGGGTGCCCCAAATAGCTAAAAGTATCGTGAGAAAAAAAAAAAAATGAAGTTGGAAGTCCCACGCTACCTGACTTTATGGTGCATTATGAAGCTACATTGGTCTAAACAGAAAGGTACTGGCGTAAAGATAGATACACTGACCAATGGAATCGAATAGAGTGTTCAGATATAGACCCTCTCATCTATGGACAACTGATCTTTGATAAGACAATCAAGCCAACCCACCTGGGACAGAACAGTCTGCTCAATAAATGGTGCCTAGAGAACTGGGTATACATATTGCAAAAGAATGAAAGAGGATCCATATCTCACACCCTATACAAAAATTAACTCAAAATGGATCATTAGACCTAAGACCATAAAACTGTTGGAAGAAAATGTAGGGAAATATCTTATAAATCTTATAATAGGAGGCAATTTCCTAGACTTTACACCCAAAGTACGAGTATTGAAAAAAAGAAAGAAATGAGAACTCCTCAAAATGGAACACTTTTGTGCATCAAAGAACTTCGTCAAGAAAGTAAGAAGACAGCCTATACAATAGGAGACAATATTTGGAAACGATATACATCTAGTACCCAGAATATATAAAGATATTGTTCAACTCAACAACAAGAAAACAGACAACCCAATTACAAAATGGGTAAAAAGACTTAAACAGACACTTCTCAGAAGAGGAAATACAAATGGCCAAAAGGCACAAGAAAAGATGCTCAACTTCCCTGGCTATTAGGGAAATGCAAATCAAAACCACAATGAGATATCATCTCACACCCACCAGAATGGCCATTAGCAATAAAACAGAAAATGAGAAGTGCTGGAGAGGATGTGGAGAAAGAGGAACACTTATCCACTGTTGGTGGAAATGTCAAATGGTACAACCGCCATGGAAGGCAGTTTGGCAGGTCCTCGGGAAGCTAAATATAGAATTACCATATGACCCAACAATACTATTATTAGGTATCTACTCAGAGGACATGAGGGCAGGGACACAAATGGACATTTACACACCAATGTTTATAGCAGCATTATTTACAATTGCAAAGAGATGGTAACAGCCAAAATGTCCATCAACAGACAAGTGGCTAAACAAACTGTGGCATATACATAAGATGGAATATTATGCAGCTGTAAGACAGAATAAAGGTATGAAGTATGTAACATCATAAATGGACCTTAAGGACATTATGCTGAGTGTGATTAGCCAGAAACAAAAGGACAAATACTGTTTGGTCTCACTGATATGAACTGACATTAGTGAATAACTTGGAATATTTCATTGATAACAGAGACCATCAGGAGACAGAAATAGGATAAGATATTGGGTAATCGGAGCTGAAGGGATACAGATTGTGCAATAGGACTGAATATAAAAACTCAGAAATGGACAGCACAATATTACCTAACTGTAATACAATTATGTTAAAACGCTGAATGAAGCTCCATGTGAGAATGATAGAGGGAGGAGGGCTGGGGCATAAATGAAATCACAAAGAAAGATAGACGATAAAGATTGAGATGGTGTAATCTAGGAATGCCTAGAGTGGATAATGATAGTGACTAAATGTACAAATTTAAAAAATGTTTTTGCAAGAGGAAGAACAAAAGAATGTCGTTACTGCAGTGTGCTGAAAATAGATGGTAATTAATATTTTTAAATTTCAACTTATGGGTGAGACTAAAGCAAAAAATGTTTATTTGGTACAAATTCATATTTTGACTAGCGCATCTCCTAATATAACGTATGTAGATAGTTGGTTGAATACCTTAAGTACATGGAACTTTGGGTAGTACATGAGATTTTGTTATTTGTCCAGGTGATGCCCTGATGAATCCCAGAGTGATATGATCAGAGAGTGGAAAAGTATTTGCAAAGTCCGCTTCAGGGAATAGTGAGAACGGGGGAAAACTCAGCTTCCCCAAGTTGAATTCTTGATATTCTCACAAGCAGTGTGGACAACCAAAGCTATGTCTTGGGGTTTGTTCATATGAAACTTAACCCCACAAGGGATAGGTCAAGCCTACTTAAAATTAGGCCTAAGAGTCACCCCCAAGAGAACCTCTTTTGTTGCTCAGATGTGGCCTCTCTCTTCAGCCAACACAGCAAGCAAACTCACCACCCTTCCCCTGTCTACGTGGGACATGACTCTCAGGGGTGTGGATCTTCCTGGCAACGTGGGACAGAAATCCCAGAATGAGCTGAGACCCAGCATCAAGGGATTGAGAAAAGAAACCTTCTCGACCAAAAGGGGGAAGAGTGAAATGAGACAAAGTGTTAATGGCTCAGAGATTCCAAACAGAGTCGAGAGGTTATCCTGGAGGTTATTCTTACGCATTAAGTAGATATCACCTTGTTATTCAAGATGTAATGGAGAGGCTGGAGGGAACTGCCTGAAAATGTAGAGCTGTGTTCCAGTAGCCATGTTTCTTGATGATGATTATATAATGATATAGCTTTCACAATGTGGCTGTGTGATTGTGAAAACCTTGTTTCTGATGCTCCTTTTATCTACCTTGTCAACAAACAAGTAGAACATATGGAATAAAAATAAATAATAGGGGTAACAAACGTTAAAATAAATTTATTCTGAAAAATAAATAAATTTAGTCTGAAATGCTAGTTATCAATAAAAGGAAGAGGTAAGGGGTATGGTATGTATAAATTTTTTTTCTGTTTTCATTTTATTTCTTTTTCTGAATAGATGCAAATGTTCTAAGAAATGATCATGATGATAAATATGCAACTATGTGATGATATCGTGAATTACTGATTATATATGTAGAATGGAATGATCAAAATAGGAATGTTTGCATTTGGTGTTTTTTGGCATTTAATAAAATAAAATAAAATACGAAAAAAAAAGATGCAGTGGAGAAGCTGGTGGAACTGCCTGAAAATGTAGAGCTGTGTTCTGTAGCCATGTTTCTTGAAGATGATTGAATAATGATACAGTTTTCACAATGTGACTGTGCAATTGTGAAAACCTTGTGTCTGGTGCTCCTTTTATCTACCTTATCAATAGGCGAGTAAAACATATGGAATAAAAATAAATAATCGGGGGAACAAATAAAATAAATTTAGACTGAAATGCTAGTGTTAACGAAAGGGAGGGGGAAGGGGTATGATATGTATGAATTTTTTTCCGTTGGCTTTTTATTTCTTTTTCTGAATTGATGCAACTGTTCTAAGAAATGATCATGGTGATGAATATGGAACTATGTGATGATATTGTGAATTACTGATTATATATGTAGAATGGAATGATATGTTAAGAACATTTGCGTTTGTTCTATTTTTTTTAAATTTTTAATTAATTAAAAAAAACAATTATAAAAAAACCTAAATATGTAGCATATGTGCCATCAGAAAAGATAATAAAGGGGAAAAAATCACAAAAACAAGATGACCTGAATCTCTCCTGATAACACACACAGTCAATCCTGACACCTCATAAGGCACAATTTTACTGACAAGAAGATGATGGTATATTTCCTGCAAAGAACAAGGACACTTCCTTCCGCAATATCCCCTAAACAAACATCTTTCATAGCTGTGACAGGCTCTGACAGATGGTACAAAATATAAATTGCTGAGCTAGAGGCTGGATTTATATCACAAACACATTATACAACGGAATTCTTCACAATTCTCTTGTCAGAATCAGCTACTAAATCTCTCATTACAGCTTCTGAGCTTTTCTTCTTTTATTTGGGTTAATATTACCATAAGCTGCAGCTAATATTATTCACTACATACAATGTAGCAGGATTTATACTAGGTGTTCTCTCTCTGTCATCTCTTTATATCCTCTGATTTTATCCTACAATCATCTATGACCATCCCAATTAATAGATGGGAGGGAACTGCAGCAAAGACAAGTCACATAACTTGCCCAAGATCTCACAGCTCATAATAGTGACAGTGTGCATCACGATCCAGGATGAAAAGACTCTCACTCACACTCTCTCTGATATTCTGAAGGCAAATTCAAACACTGAGGCAAAAAAGTAACAGTGAACTACATACCTTTACATAACTGAAGAAGCAAAAACTAGAAAAGAAAGCTGGAATTTGGTGATGTTTTCATCTCCTTTTTCTTTAAGGACTACCTGGCAAAATGATTTAAAAATACTAGCTCTGGCCAAGTATAGTACTCAGGGATCTACTCATAGATATACTTTAAATGAAAAAACAAAACAAAACAAAAATCATGGAAATAATAAAATTGTTTACCTTTGTTTTACACATCCCGCTTGACCCCTGGGGAAAATCCTAAAGGGGAACTGAGCCAAATTATCTCAACACTCAATAAAGCAATAAAGTGTGATACTCAGACCCTGACAAGTTATTTTTACCTAGAAAATTAAACATACATACAATCTTTATTAATATATCCAAATTTTCTAGATTGGTGATTTCATTGTATCATTCAAATAATTGTATCTTCAATAAACTTATTATTAATTGTATCTTCAATTATCAATTGAAGATAAAATTGGTAATACAATGGAATTACCAATCTAGTAGAAGATTACTACTTGCCTAAGTACTTTATCAAGCTTCTATTTTCTCCTTTTTTACTAAGAGAATCTCATTTGATTGAAGGAGCAATGTATCTAGATAAAAACTGCATTTACAACTTTCCTGGCAGCTAAGGATGATCATGGTCCTGGCCAAAGAAATGGAAGTGGCCGCCACTGGTGGCTATGCAGGAGAAGGCTCTGAGGTGCTGACTCCGCAGGAGGCCTTTACGTCCATGCTTTCCTTCGCATGAGACACTGAGACAGGGCTGGAGCTCAGGCAGCCATTATGGGAGCATGAGGGTGATGGTCTCATCACAAGACGGCAGAAGACACTGCACTGTCCAAAGTCAAAAAACTAAACTTCCAGTTTTTCACTTCTGGGTTCCATGCTTTTTCTCCTTCAGTAATTCCCACTTCTGTTTCCCTAACACTTTATCACATAAAGCCATGTCCTGGGTAAACCAAGCATCCAGCATACCCAGAATAGTCCTGGCATCCTCACCCCTCACTGCTGATCACCATGCCTGATGCCCAGAGGGCCAGTCTCCTCACCATGAAGAAGGAGATTCTGCCAATTCCCAAGAAACTTTAGCTTCTTTACATTCCTATTTAACACTATTTTACACTCCTATCTTAATAAATACCATCTTAACATGCAAAAAATACAAAACGGAAAGAAAGAAGGAGTAACAGTTTAATACTGTTCATCTCGTTTGAAAAGCCACAGCCTTAGATAGCTTGTTGTCCAACAGCACCATCTGGTGGACAAAGTTATTTTATCCTCTCCACTGAGTGACAAGAAAAAAATTCAAGATGCTAAATGCAATTGAGACTAAAATCTTGGTACGAAAAGATTGCCATGCCCCAGCCAACAGATGTTTTATAAGGGGACTCTTGATTTGATTAAATTCAAATATAAAAGTAATCTGGAACTCACAAAAATTCACTGTCAAAGGTTCAGTCCACCTTCTTGAAGAAAAGTTGCCTACCATACATCCAAACATTTCAAACTGGAAAAAAACTTCTCCCTCACAGAGCAGGTAATTCAGTCTTTCACTTTATAGTCTTTCCCTTTCAGATGAAGACTCTGAGGCAAAGGCAGAGCTTTCCTCAAAGTCACAGCTAGACTGATTATATAAGTAAATAGGTCAAATATTCTGTGCTGCTTCACACAACCTTCCGAAGAGGAAAGACAGTAAATGAGGAAGTCAGTATCTGTGATAAAGTACCACTCTCTAGGGTTAGCAATGACATGGCCACCCTGCTGTGGGGAGCTCAGCACCTAGCACTAACAGGTGTACTTCCAGAACCCCATCACAAGATCAGGAACTGTCACTCTCTCCCTGCCTCCACTCGCCACCAGCATTATATTCATGTTAGACTTATCTGTTTTCTTTTACCCATGATAACCATCCTACCACCAACTAAGATGTCCTCCAACAGGTGAATGGATAAACAAACTGCAGTACACCTATACAGTGAAGTATTACACAAGGATAAAAATAAATGAGCAATCAAGATATGAAAGAAAAAAAAGAAAACCCTTAAATATACACTGCTAAGGGAAAGAAACCAACCTGGAAAAGCTATATACTGTACAATTTCACATTCTGAAAATGGCAAAACTATAGCAACTGTTAAAAAAAATCAGTTATTTTCAGGGATTGGGGGAGAAATGAATAGGTGGAACACAGGGCATTTTAGGGCAGTGATCTGTGATACTCTTAATAGTGGATATATGACATCATGCATTCATCAAAACCGTAGAACCAAACAACACAAACAGCGAACCCTGATGTAAACCATGGATTTTATCTAATACAAAAACAAGAGAAATTAAATAAATTTTAAATCAACCTGTTAAAGAACATCTTCCATCGAAGGAAAACATTACAATGTGTTAGTATGTG